>NC_044069.1:21603650-21663650 GCF_902167405.1 Gadus morhua
AAACGTCCCTTCTCATCTGCTGCAGTAGATCGGGTGACCCCCTTCTGCCCTGGGAGCCTGGTCTCACATTCCAAACCCCACACCCGCCTCGGGGATGTGTGGTGAGAGACAGACAGAGAGAGAGAGAGACAGAGGGAGAGAGAGAGTCAGAGAGAGAGAGAGAGTCAGAGACAGAGAGATAGAGAGAGAGTCAGAGACAGAGACAGAGAGAGAGAGAGGCAGCGAGAGAGAGAGTCAGAGACAGAGAGAGAGAGAGACCGAGAGAGAGAGAGTCAGAGACAGAGAGAGTGGTGTTTAGGAAAGGAGTTTCTACGAAAATAGCACAGCTCTTTACAGAAAGTAGGGAGACAATTTTAGAGAAACAGTTGAAAGTGGAAGAGTACATGAGAGAGAGGGAGAGACAGAGAGAGAGTGTTTGAGGGAGAGGATTTCCGGGGCTGAGACCATTGCAGTCAGCAAGAAAGAACAGATGAATGATTGGGCCATTTTAAAATGGTGCTTGACGGATAATAAAATAAGGAGTATCTGGGACAAGAAAATAGATAGAGAAAGAGAAAGAGACAGGTTTTGTAATTAATGAGTATTAAATAGAAGAAAGTGAGGAGAGAGAGAGAGAGAGAGAGAGAGAGAGAGAGAGAGAGAGAGAGAGAGAGAGAGAGAGAGAGAGAGAGAGAGAGAGAGAGGGAGGGAGGGGGGGGGAGAGAGAGAGAGAGAGAGAGAGACCGATGAGTAATGGACACCAGCCTTTGGAGTGGGGCTGTAAGATACAGGGGCAGATAGTATGTAGGATGGTCGACCACCCCCCCAGCTGCGCCATGCGCACCCTCTCTCTCTCCACTGCAGGGCGAGCATCACCGGACGCTGAGTTATCACCCATCCAGCAGCCTGCGACTCCTCCTGCGACAAGGTCACCGCTCTGCTGAGGAAGCGTCCATTCAGCGGCAGCACACAGCGGATGTCTGCAACAGGCGGCCCACGACTGCAGACGGTGACAGGTGTTCGCTTCTATCATCCCCCCCCCCCGCCCCCATCCTCTACTCCCCATTATCTCCACCACACTCCTGACATTTGGATGGCTGATGACCAATGTGCACAGATGAAGGGTTATCTCTCTCGCTCGCCTCCCGCCGCACCGCCATGAATCTCCGCCGTCACGCAGACGACCCTGCGCTTTGCTGCACAGGCGGTAAGCGTGACAAATGTGCGTGCTGAGCGCGCGCGTGTGTGGATTTGTGGGGGACTAGCTCTACAGCAGTGTGCCTACTCCTGTTTGAGATTTGACTTGAAGGTAATAAGGCGTTCAAATGAATGATAACAGTGTAATCAGTGTTCAGATATTTACTCAAAAAAAATAATTAGTTACTTATTACTAGTTACTTCTGTAAATTGTAATGAGATTACTTTACTAGTTGCTGCATTTGAAAAGTAACTTCACTACCTGCTGCTCTACTTTCCCGTTTCTTAATTTACTGTAGATACATGGACAAACATCATAGCCCTATCATCACTTAGTGTTTATTGTATGAATCTATACAAAATAGCATAAAACCATATGAAAGATCAATATCCCTGTCTGCACAAATAAATGCCTCACTGTAAAATCCACAAACAACAGGATAAAGTAGGCTATGGTGAGGTCAATCAGTAGCAACACAAAAAACAGGCTTTGGGAAACATGAGAACAAAAATTAAGTGGTCAATGAAAATATAAAAAGGTCACTTTATCTCATACAATTAAAATGCACTTAAGCGGTGGTGACACATGCTGTTACTTTATGTGGTCCAAAGGCTGAATGAACCTGATATATTTCGCAAGCTATGACATCGTAAGTGTGTCTTCCTCTCACCCTCTTGCAGGCAAGAGCAGCCTTCTCAAGTTTTAAAGTAATACTGTCTATCAAGTGCGCCGTCATTCCTAAGTAACTTTTGTTGCTGGAGGACCAAATGTCTGCGGTGTTGGACACATGATCCAGGGAGGACTCGAAAATAATTTTGAGCTCGATTCCATGTCGGTATAACACTTGTTCAGGTAATGGGAAAATGTTTTCCTGTCGGATGTTGGCTTGCGAGTCGCAGGTATTTTATCTAGTATTTTTCTAAATCTGGCCGATTCAATAGTCGACAGAGGAAGCATGTCTTCTACAATGAACCCTGCAACCAGCCTGTCATTCTGTGTCACCTGCTTCCGCACTCCAACACTTGAACACTCCTTCGCACAAGCAGCTACGTCACTCAAATCAATCTCTATGGCAACGTGCCGAGGCAAGCAGACGCTGCAGACACACAGGTATCACGCATGCACGCACCACAACTGATCAGAACTTTACAAGCAGGCAAACATGGCTTCAGGAAAGCACATTACTAATAGTAATAATAGTCTAGTAAAGTAGTGTAGTTAGCAATATTTTAAATGTAATGCGTTACTTTACTTCGTTACCCAAAAAAGTAGTGTAGGAGAGTAAGAGTGTAATGGATCGGAAGAGGACCTGAATGCAGCACACGTAGGCGGGCAGACAGTCGGTAAGGCCTAATATTCGTCAAAGACTCCTCGGCTCCCGGGAGCCGAGGATGCTTGAGCCGCACAGCCGCCAGATTGATGACTCTCCACTTTGAATGGCCCGATGAACCCTGGGGCCAGCTTCTTGGATCCCAACTGCAGGGGGAGGTCCCGGGTGGAGAGCCAGACCTTTTGGGGCTCGCAGGAGGGCGGCCCGGGCCTGGACCCAGGTCCGGCGGGATCGGTGAATGAAGGCCTGGACCGATGGGCAGGAAGCCTCCCTTTCCAGAGCCGGGAACAGAGGTGGCTGGAAGGGGGAGAGGCCCATGGCGGAACTGGTCCATGTGTTGTGGGCGTATTCTACCCACAAGAGGCGCTCAGACCAGGGCTGAGACGTCATACAGCGAAGGGCTGTCTCCATCTCCCGGTTCTTGCGATCGGTTCGCCTGGGGATGGTGTCCTGAGGACAGGACTGACGGTGGTCCCTAAGAGTGAGCAGAACTCCCTCCAGAAGACCGAGGCGAACTGGGGGCCCCGGTTATAGCCGGATGACTTGGATCAGCAGCAGCTGGGCAGTCTCCTTGGCCGATGGGAGCTTGGGTAATGGCACAAAGTGGGCCATCTTACTGAAGCGCTCTACCACCGTCAGTATGGTGGTGTTGCTGCTGGACGTTGGCAGGTGACGAAATCCACAGAGGTGTGGGCCCACTGCAAAACCTCAGACCTCAGGTCCCAGGTGAGTGTGGCGACCAAACGGGATCCTGGAGGGTGTGCCAGCAGAGTCCCCCTTCTCCTCCGAAAAGTGCCGGGACAGGGCGTCGGGCTTGTCGTTGCGGTACCCCGGCCGGAGGGTCAAGTTGAATTGGGTGAGGAAGAGCCTGCCGAGAGTAAAGATGTCTGGCGGACTGGATATATTCCAGGTTCTTGTGATCTCTATCCTGTAGAAGTCCATTTCTTCTCTCTCAGAGGCGGCCAGGGAGTACAGGTGGACACAAATGGAACAGAGCCAGGTTGGAGGGTCGATGCCGCAGTCGTAAGGTCTATGCGGTGGAAGAGAGGTAGCCCTGGCCTTGCTGAACACCTCCCTGAAGTCAAGGTATTCCGCGGGACGTCAGGTGCGGAGCTGGAACTGGTGGTCCGCTCGGGTGCGGCGGCTTGCTTCAGGCAGACCTGATGACAGGATGAGCTCCAACCTAGGATAGCCCCAGTGGTCCAGTCAAGATGGGGGTTATGATGACGGAGACTGCAGGATGTTGAACTGTACAGTCTCATGGTGGTTGCCAGAGAGGAGCATGCAGATAGGCATCTTCTGGTGGGTGACTGTCTTCATAAGGCGGCCATCCAAAGCCTTGACGGGAACCAGACAGCGCAGAAGAAGTTGATCGAGGCGAAGGTGTTGGGCTGGAGAGCGAAGGGGATTGAACAGGTCGTGAGGAACGGATTACAGCCCTCTGCATCACTGGCGTAGCGCTCGGTTGATTAATGATCTGAGTCAGCTGAGCGCAACAGGTGAGGAGAGTTGGACTGATGAGTAGATAGTGGCAGGCAGGCAGATGAGGAGAAGGAGGGGCCGGTGGAAAAACATTGGGAGCTAAGGTGAATGAGATGACTGAGAGGGGAGCATGAGATGACTGAGAGGGGAGAATGAGATGACTGAGAGGGGAGAATGAGATGACCGAGAGGTCAGATTACGACAAATAGTATGACTACAAACCATCATAGAAATATACTAAACTGACTGAAATCTTTCAACAGAGCCTGAAATAATGATTTTTGTTTTTGCAACATGACAGCCTTGCTTGGCCAGTGGAAAATAACCTATTGTAATATGAATGTTAAATTAATTGGCTCAGGATAGAGACAGGAAGAAGTGCAAGGGGGAAAAACAAGTTATTAATTCTGATTTAATAAGACCGGCCTGGTCTGCTCTTTTATCAGCGGTCCTGTGTGCACGTGTGTGTGTGTGTGTGTGTGTGTGTGTGTCTGTGTGTCATCTGCTACAAAGGAATAAAAAGCAATTCTCACATTTGTCTGAATACAAAAGAAGTCAAATTAAATGGTGCTTTCTGAGAGAACCTGCCATTGCTGTGGAGAATGAAAAAAGGAAGCAAAACTAGCAAAAGGATCTCATGAAAATGAATCAAATGCAAGAACCAGGCAGCTGTGTCCCTTATGACTGAAGAAATACAAAAATCATGTCATGGTCTGTCTGTTTCCTTGTCTTGTTTTGGTGTTTCCTGTTTTACTTTAGTATCTCTGTCTTGTTTCTCCCCATGTCCTGTCAAGTTTCCCTCCTGTGTGATTATTGGTCCCTCCCCTAATGTGTTCCAGCTGTCCCTCGTTGCGTGCCCTGTGTTTGGTATTTAAGCCCTTGTCTTCCCTTTGTTCCTCGTTGGATCATTGTGGTTTGTGGTTACCCGTGTTACCCGTGTCACCCGTGTCACCCGTGTTCCCTGCGTCTCCTGTGTTCTGCTATTGGGTCCTACCTGCTTGCCTGCCCCCCGCTGACCTTGACAGAATGATCCGACCATCATTTGCCCCAGCTGTCGCTCTTTTTGCTCCGAGTTGGAGGCTGTGTTGGGGCCGACGTGCAGAGCTGTTGCTTCAATGCCCGGGTTGGAGGGTGCCTTACCCGAGTGGGCAGTCAAGCTTCTCAACCCCAGTTTTTTTGCCTGAGAGCTATATGCCACTGCAATCGGACTTTGGCGATCGTCTGAAGCCTCCACGCTCCTGCTTTCAGCCGCAGCACCCGGTCTCCTGCTTCCTGCCTCTGCCCCCGGCCCCAGCTACCAGCCTCCTCCTGCCTTACGGATTATCATAGTGGGTGTGGTGAGTTTGGAGTGCCATCCGGTTCCACATTACTCTCCAGCTCCTGAGCTGACTCCGGTCCCCGAGCCCTGTCCGGTTCCTGCACCCACTCCTTCCCGAGGTTGCCCCTTTTCCAGATCTCCCAGACCTTCCAGAGGGGTCCCGCCTTCCAAACCTTCCAGAAGGGGTTCGCCCTCTACCTTGCCTTCCAGAGGGGTCTCGCCTTCCAAACCTTCCAGACCTTCCAGAAGGGGTCCGCCCTTTACCTCGTCTTCGTCTTCGCCGCTGCAGGCCTCTGCTTGCCCCCCAGGCCGTCTGCCTGAAGCTCCCTGCCATGCGCTGGTGCATTATCTGGCCACCCGCCTGACACCCCTCCGTTCTGCCCCGTCCTGTTCCCTGGCCAGCCGGACACCCCGTTCTGCCCCACTCCAGTTCCCTGGCCAGCCGGTCACCCCGTTCTGCCCCGTCCTGTGCCCTGGCCAGCCGGTCACCCCGTTCTGCCCAGTCCTGTTCCCTGGCCAGCTGGTCACCCCGTGCTCTGCCCCAGTCCATTTTTTCTTTGGTTCCCTCCTCCTGGCTCCCCTCCACCCAACCTATTTGGGTTTGACTTTCTTTTTTATTGCATGTCGTGGGTCGCCTGGTAGTCAACCCTTAAAGGTCCCATGGCATGCTACTTTATGGATGCTTTAATATAGATATTAGTAGGCCCCAAACACCGTTTTTGAAGACGTTCACGAAATTCAGCCGTGGTGCAGATTTACAGCCACAACGAGCCAGTCGCACATTGAGCTTTCCCCAAATGCGCCATTTCGGTGTCTGTAGCTTTAATGCAAATGAGGAGGAGAGAGGGCAGTCAAGGAGGAGGGTGGGGGTGTGGCCCTGAGAAGCTTGCATCCACGGTACCAAGCGCTCTGTTTACAGTGGTGTATGGCGAGGCGCACACAGCCTTTAGCCGTGTTCTGTTAATATTCTAGAACACAGGGGAGTCCTGGAGCTCTATATCTAAAAAAATATAATATTATACATGGATGTCTATATAATATAATATATATTATTACTTATCTCTTCCACATCCACATCAATCTGAAGTAGACTGAACCAAGACATTGAAGAGAAAGGGATTGTTGACCGCGTCTGTCTCCCGCCGGAGCCTCGCTGCCGAGGGAACACCACCTTGGCAGCGGTCAGCGCTTAAGGCCTATTTAGGGTCGTTTTAGACGCAGAGACGTAAGCACGTAATTTACACAAGGGACTTGTTTTAGACAAGTTTTGATTTACGGTTCCCGTAAGGTTCCTTAAGGATTGCGCGTGTTGCAAGGGGATTCTCCGCCAGAACAGTAGGGGGAGCAACGAACGAATCTGTGGGCGTGGAAGTGGAAATCGCTGGCTTGTTTATATTTATAATCATAGCCGCGGAAACGTATTCTCAGCAGGGGGTGCTGGAAAAAAGAACTCAGCCTGGACTCGACTCGCAACTCGCTACATTGATAAAAAAGATATATAGCACCGCAGCTCAATTACACCAGTGCATGCGCGCACAGTCGAAAATCGATCGTTGTGTTCACACCATGGTTCACATCCAGCTGCAAGTTTAGCGCGCCACCGCTCCCCTCACACTTTTTCATATAACTTTTTTTCAGCACTAGGTCATATGAGCATTAAATAAATGCTGCGTCTCAAAATGCCTTGGACAGCAGCGACGATGACCCGCTTTGCCACGGGCCGAAACAGTGCGGAGCGACCACAGCCAGAGCGAACACAGCGGGGCAGAGGAGTGTCAGGAATAGTCTTTTGTGTACACATCAGTACGGCCTATTTGCACTACTGTTTAGTGGCAATGCAGTGTTTTATTCTATGCCTTTTAATTTTCGTATATTATTTCAATGAATACAATTTATTTATTTATAAAAACAAGATCAGGTCTTCAAATTTTTTTTTTCCAAACATAGGTCGCGTTTGTGTTTATATTCGGACCAATACGGTACAGCGGGCGCTCACATGACGTTAAGCATTTCCTGGTGCATAATGTGACGCTTCAGAACCTTAAATCCCGTTTCTCCCCGTTGACACAACACATAACCGGCGTTTTCAGAAATCTCCACTTTGGCCGGAGTTTTTAGAAATAATCGTTTTCTGTGATAAGACAGGGCCTCAGACAGCACCCCTACTTCCCGCGGTACTGTTTATAATTATCATAATTCGTTCTTGTGTTTTCTTCTTCTCCTTCTTCAAAATTCTTCATTCGCTTCTGTCACGGCCTTTTAAAAATGGCGCTATTATGCTGTAAAACCGGAAATGTGAGACTCCTGAAAGGATGTGGTTAGCTGGCCAATCACAGTCTTTGCGAGCTGCGTAGGGCCGTAGTATTTTAGTCGCATAGTCAGGAATTTGGGCCGACGCACTTAAGCACGTAAGAGGGGATATTTTACCGCGCAAGGGGGGGTTATGTATCTTACGTGCTTACGCGTTACGTCTAAAACAGAGCATATATCGGCCTTTAGGCACAACCGCCTCCTGCAGCGCAGAGGCGGTGGTCCCTCGGCAGCGGGAAGCGGGGCTCAAGCGGGAGACATTCGAGGCCAACAATCCCTTTCTCCTCCATGTCGTGGTTCATGTACTTCAGGGAGTCAAAGCAAAAGTTCCTTTCCCCTAATTCATTCTCAACCATGGCTGAGATAAACCCCACTATGAGTCTCGTTGTGGAAATACCAGAGACGTGAGTCCGACATGTTATGCGCCATAACACCAACAGCGTGTACAACAATTGCGTTACAGTCCTGGAGCTCTATCTAAATAATATCATATAATACATAGATATCTATATCATATAATACATATTATCAAGGCCAAGCTGTGTGCGCCTCCAGCCGACATTATGAATCACAAACAACTTCGTCGGGTTCTCCGACGTCTCTGGTTCTTCCACTTCCACATCAATCTGAAGTAGACTGAACCGCACCCTGCCTGCTGCCGGCTGCCCGCTGCCGGCTGGTGGTGCTTCGCGGCGGTGGTGCCTCGTGGCAACCGGTGGCAGGCAGCATGTCGCAGTTCATACTTCAGGGAGTCAAAGCCAAAGTTCCTTTCCCCCAATTCCTTCTCAACCATGGCTGAGATAACCCCAACTTGTTGTGGAAAAACAAGAGACGTCAAAGAACTGACGCGTTATGCGCCATAACTTCAACAGCAAACACTGTGTGTAATCACACGCACACACACACAGACACACACACATGTGGCGCTCGCACGGTCGTGTCTCATTGGCGGGCCAAATTCTCTGGGCGGGCCAGGCAGAGAAAGGAGAGGATCTTAGATCCTTTATGACGACATATTGGACCACATTCAAAATCTGAGCGCTTGAGCCTCCATTTTTTTCAAAGGCAAGCAGAACACCTTTTTAGCCACTGGGGGACCATAGGCAGGCTAGGGGAACTCATATTTACGTTAGAAAACCTCATAAAGGGAGATTTTCATGCCATGGGACCTTTAAGGGGGGGGTACTGTCATGGTCTGTCTGTTTCCTTGTCTTGTTTTGGTGTGTTTCCTGTTTTACTTTGGTATCCCTGTCTTGTTTCCCCACATGTCCTGTCAAGTTTCCCTCCTGTGTGATTACTGCTCCCTCCCCTAATGTGTTTCAGATGTCCCTCGTTGCGTGCCCTGTGTTTGGTATTTAAGCCCTTGTCTTTCCTTTGTTCCTCGTCGGATCATTGTGGTTTGAGGTGAGTTGTGTCCTGTGTGTTACCTGTGTTACCTGTGTTACCGGTGTTACCGGCGTCTCCTGTGTTCTCTGTGTTCCTTGCCTTTTTGCGTTAATAAATTACCCTTAACCTGAACTGTCTGCTATTGGGTCCTGCCTGCCTGCCTGCTACCCGCTAACCGTGCCAAATCATTTATCATCATCATGTCATGCCATGTCGGTCTTTTACTGACAATTTCATGCAAAGTGACTCACAGTGAATTCAGTTGCATGACATGACGGAAGGGGTTGGGGATGTCTACAGGCAGGCTGTGTACACTGGGGATCGAACCCAGAGCCTTTCAGATGGGAATGGTACACCATCCCGCCCTGTTTTCTGTATTTTGGCTTTTATGAAGCTGGTGGCAAATGTTGAAATTGCCTTTCAAAGTGAGGTATTCCCCAAGAACATTTGAATGTAACGTGGGGCCCCAGGACGCGGTTCCAGAGGCGTTATCGGCAGCAAGCAGCATGTGTGGAGGGGCCTGTGCTCACTGAGGCCCCCCCGTTGGAGCCTTTCAGAGAGGGGCCCTGCTCGTTTGGCTGTGACTCACGGTTGGGTTGGATAATGCTGTGTTCGCCTGCCAATAGTGTGCGTGTGAGCATGTTTGTGTGCATGTCGGTATGTGTTATTGTGTGTGTGTTTGTGATTGTGTGGATGTGGTTACGTGTATGTATCTCTGTATGTTTGTTCGCGTGTCCCTGCACTCACAGCAGGACACTGCGAGTCTAAACATTTCCACCAAACATAGCAATTTAGTTTAATATCGTTTCATTGCACTGACTGAACCGCCGATTGTTTTGACCTTGCTCGCTTCCCCGAAAAGCACCTGGCATAGATAAAATTCAGCCGTTGCCATAGCTCTTGTTTAAATATATTTCAGTTGGATGTAGTCAAATAACCAAATACAAAGGAACTGTTAAACGCCGGGCTAGCATTAATTTTCTTGTGTAAATGTTAATGTTCAGTTTCATTCTGAAGTGCAAAAACAGTTGATTTCATTCTAGGAACACGCATTTAGTGAACCCATGTCATTCAAGTGGTAAGCTTCCACGATGACAGCTCTCAGACTTCAAATAGCAATATCACGCTCTTTTTTCTCTCAGAGTTATGAGCAAACTAATTACTGTTCTCTGCAATCTTCTACAGAATGCTCCTAATAACAGACTGCAAGTGTGGCATCTGCCACTTTCGCGCACATTACGCACACACAAGTGCTAAATCTAGAGTAAGATACTTGCAGACATTTATTCTAATAAACTAATTATAAAGATTGGAAATTCCAAAAAAATTTGGTAGTTCCTATTGGAAGAGGCTGGCTTGGCGTTCGGCCATCAGAACCTGGCGTCATGCTGGTAGAGCTGCTAGATGCAGCGTTCTCTGCTTCTTTGTGCACTCTCTCTCTCTCGTTTAGTTCCATTTTTGGTAATTTGTTTAAAATATATTTGGTTTGATGGTTGATATCTGTCTGGCTTTCGCTGTGCTGTGTGTGTGTGTGTGCGTGCGTGCGGGAATTTCAGTGTGTGTGTGAGAGTGATTGTGTCCATCAGTCAGTCACTGGTCTGTCTGTCCCCTGGCACCTCTTCCCTGTTTTTTTGAAGTGCAAGTGAGGAAAACGGACCAAACTGGATGTGTTGCCGAGACAACAAGAGAACAGACCTTGGGTGTTCTGGATAAGGAGAGATGTGTTTGGGGGTGTGTGTGTGTGAGTGTGTGCGCGCGTGTGTGTGTTGTGTATATGTGTGTTAACGTTTTGTTTCCATAGTGACTCCCAATGGACCCTTCGCTCCCTCATTCGGCCAGCTGGCGCACCGAGCGTCACCCACTGACCACCTCCAGCAGACCCACACACACTCTCCCCTCGTCTGTGCTCTCTCTCCATTCTCTCTCCTCAGGGTGAGCTCCAAACCGCACAAACCCGCAGCTTAACCTCAATGACCCGATGGAAGCTCACATCCTGTCACCTTGGTATTGAGGGACCAGTCTGGCTTCCTCAGCCATACCTGTCATTGCTTCAAAACAGAAAGCAAGGTGTGTGCAGTGTATCGAGAAATGTGGTCAGACAAGAACAGGTCTATCTTCTACTTTGAGGGCAGTTCCGCATTTGACAATATTACTTTACCCTCTGTACTTTTTATTCAACATACAACCAAACACATTGAAGTACTTAGTAAGTAAGTACATACTAAGTAAGTAGTATGTGAAAATACTAAGTAAGTAGTATGTGCAATTATACGTTGTAGAATGGCTCAATGGTTATATAGTGTCTTACATCATTGGATATATAAGCTGTATAGTATCATAGTAGAGGGTCGAGAAAGTGAGAGGGAGCCAGAGTGAAAGAGACACAGACAGACAGACAGACAGACAGACAGACAGACAGACAGACAGACAGACAGACAGACAGACAGACAGACAGACAGACAGACAGAGAAAGCAAAAGAGAACGACTGGGAGCAGTGAGGGCAGCAGGGCTCATTTGGCAGAGAACCAAAATGGGAGTGCACATTGTATAGGCAGCCCTGAGCTCTGGTGAGGGGGTTACCCTCACCAGGATACACTGGGTTGTGGGTAAAGGCCATGCAGCTCCATCACGGACATTACTTTTCACACAACCATTGTGCCAGTTGTGTGTTTAGAATGGCATGGATACCAAAAACGAATTGAAAAAAAAAGGCTCTCTCTGTGTCTCTTTTCTTGGATGGTTCATTCATTCAGACATGATGTCCATCCATCTGCAAGAATACATATCTCTTCTCATAGGAGCTTCATTTTGAAAATTCCATGGAAAAGATGGTGGTGGTACGACCCATTAAGTCAAAACAAATAAAAAAATAAAGGCAAGCCTAAGAAAACTCTTAAAAATAAAAAAGGGACATGAACTTAAAATTACATGAAATAGTCATCCAGTGAAATAAAACAAGTTGTTGTAAAACAAACAAAAAGCCATTACAATCAAAATAAGAAAAGTCAGTGAATCAGAACTTACCAAAGGAGAAAAGAAGATGACTGTTACCTTCATTAGCAGGTTCCCTAACCGGCAGCATGATACTCTCTCCCAGCCACTGGAGTGCCATGGAAAGCTAATAAGCTAAGGGGGAGAGAGAGAGAGAGAGAGAGAGAGGGAGAGAGGGAGAGAGGGCGAGCCAGTCTAGAATCCATCTCCATTAAATTAGAGCAGACCAGACCTTCGGATCGACCTCTACTCCATTGAGAATGGTTAAATAGCGGAAAGCTACACTGGGGTATATCGTCCTAATGAAATCATTGATCCAAACTGGCTCCACAAGTTGTTAAGTTTGGGTAAATGTGTCATTTACAGTTAATGCAGAAAATGGAGAAGCAGTTGATGTGCCCATCAGATTCGAAGAACACACTTCTATCTTCATTCCTAAGGTATATAGCCTACGTATTTGAAAAGACGTTCACATATGGGTGAAGACCGGAACCAGTAGTGGGTATGATGATAATGGTTCATTTGCCCTTATATCATGCAATTTTGAGATTGAGAGATAAAAACTGTTGGGATGCATTCAATTTAGGCAAAATACATTTCATTATGAAAATTGCATTTGACCTCGTAGTCGAGAGGCCATTGCTCTCTCTAATTGTAATTGCATGTGCCCTACAGTCACTAGATGGCGCTGGTTACTTTGAGTGACATTTCATTTCCGCGCTAATTGCTAGAGTCAACTCAATTGTACTGTTGAGAAAGAAAAATACACTAATAAACCCACCCAAACAAATAAAACCTTTGCAGATAATGTTAGGCCGCCTGGTACAAAGGTTTACAGGCTTCCAAACCGTATAACTGTGCGTTCACACCAAAAGCTGTAAAGCGTTTTGAGTAAACGCCCATTCACTTTCTAAGGCAAGCGTACCAGTTCTATAGAATTAATAAATTTGTTCTGGTAAGTTAAAGATGTATAGCTTGTTATGAATGATGCAACAAAAGTAAATTAGTGCATTGGATACACAGACAGACAGACAGACAGACAGACAGACAGACAGACAGACAGACAGACAGACAGACAGACAGATAGATAGACGGACAGATAGACAGATAGATATATAGACCCTTTGATAATTAACCCTTTGACACATTAATGATAATTTTCGACTGATAATAATAAATTGAACTGTATTAAGGCTGTCAGATGTCCAGTGAACGACCACCTGCAGTGCACCCTGGGGATTGCTCCTGTTGGCTTTACAAGAGGTCTGAAAGGAGGCTAGACCTTGACAAGCGGCTCCCTTTGTAACTCTGAAAGCCCCAGATCCCTATCGCCGAAATGGGAACCCCTTTCAGTTCCGATAGACCTCACAGCGAAAGAAATGTCAATTAATTCTAAGTACACTGTCCACACAGAAAAAGGGCTAGTGTACGACTGTGCTGGACTTCGTCATTAACTGAATATTAAATGCCCTGCCCAAAGGCTATATAAAACTATTAGGAAGATGTTTCCAGTCGGTACAGGATACATATATCCTGTAGGCCTATACAGGATATATACACAAACATAGACCGCGGAACGTGTTTGAACTATTGGGGGCCACAATCGCAAGAGGGGGTCACCAACATTTTAGGTCCGACATTATCCATAGCCAAGGCTATGCACGGTATACGAGGACACGCACGTAATGCCATCAGTCACGTCAGCCAGCACAGAACAGCGCAGAATAAAATGCACAAGAAAGGTATCGGTGGTCGGTGGTAACGCAACTGAAACTGCTTGCTTGTACCAGTACTAAAGAGAGAGAGAGAGAGAGAGAGAGAGAGGAGAGAGAGAGAGAGAGAGAGAGAGAGAGAGAGAGAGAGAGAGAGAGAGAGAGAGAGAGAGAGAGAGAGAGAGAGAGAGAGAGAGAGAGAGAGAGAGAGAGAGAGAGAGAGAGAGAGAGAGAGAGAGAGAGAGAGAGAGAGAGAGAGAGAGAGAGAGAGAGAGAGAGAGAGAGAGAGAGAGAGAGAGAGAGAGAGGATGCGGATGCACATCACTTTGCCAGGATGATTTTAAATGTCCAAACAGCCAACAACACTAATAACCCAAGTCCAAAATATGCCAGCACAGAAGTGCGCAAATTGCCAAAACAGTCAACACAGCACAGAAGGCTAGCCTACATAGATGAATCAATGGTCATGACTTAAGCCCACAACATGCCAGCACACAACTGTGCAGAATAAAATGCTCAATCAGCCAACAATACACAACAAAAGCACCACAGTAAGATGTTAACTCAACATAAACTCACTTGTATCAGTACAATGCAGTATAAAAACATTGAACAAAGAAGAGTGCACACGGCGGTGCTAATAAAACCATTGACCTACGCTTACAACTTCCCAAAGGCCTGCCTGCGTCTGTCATTGGCCTGCACGAACTCCTTAGCGATGGCTGTCATGTCGATGTCCTCCAGAATGTCACGGTGAATATGGCAGTTCATCAAGTCATTCAGTCTTTATTGTGTCATTGTGGATCGGAGGTATGATTTCAGTCGACGAAGTGTGGAAAACGAACGCTCTGCTGATGCCGTACTGACTGGGATGGTGAAAAAAAGTTTCAGAAGTTTGTGTACCTCTGTTGCTTGGTTGGTGGTCCACAGTTAAAGGTTGGGGTACAGCTGTCCCATCAGATGATGCTGCGCTTTTTATTTGTTTTCCTTTGAAATATTCAAAAATGGTTTTGTGCCTTTTCATTTTGATATTCCAATCCACGCCACGAACAATCTCTGCAGTCTACCACAATCACTAGTTATACTTCTTTCGCGCGATTTTCAGTGCTTTGCAGTTATAGGTCTACATTTTGCAACATTCATGCATGACGTGTGACGTGAACAATATTGGTTTAGAAATACGCTTGATTAAATTATTACAGCATGGGTTGTGTTTAAGTTTGATCTTGTCGACAGGTTTTGAGTTGAAAAAAAAACTTGCCGGCCAACATTCATTTATTTTTTTAATAATCATTTCAAAAAGTTACCCGGGCCACGGCCCCCCTGGCCCGCCCGGTTCCGCGGTCTATGTATACAAATATACCCGTTTGACCCAAACTACAGAAAAGGTCGGTCTGTTAATGGACTACTATTTAAACTCCAGGTTAATCCTGTTAATCAATGGAGAAAGACACTCAGCTCCTATTTGCTATTTCAAAACCAAATTTTAATTTATTTTATCTACTGAGTGGATAACGTGGTTCTCATAACACTTCCCTGACGATCAGCTCCGCGCACATGCTGACAGAGACTCTGCCGTCACATTAGGCTGATAAGTGAAATAAAACAGAGATTTTATTACATCAGCGCCATCATCATCACGGCCAAATTTCAAGCCGCTCGTCCCGCCTTCTTCTCCCGTTAACCGTGGACCCTCCGGTTCAATTCTTCATTGATTGGCTGCGAGTGTGACGGAGATAAACTTCAAACCGACGCGAGGAAAGTGAAGTGAAAACAAGTTAGCCAGCGTTAGCTCCGGGCGCTAGCCACGTAGCCTGACAAAAACACCCACACGCGCGCACGCACGCACGCACGCACGCACGCACGCACGCACGCACGCACGCACGCACGCACACACACACACACACACACACACACACACACACACACACACACACACACACACACACACACACACACACACACACAGACACAGACACACACACACTCACACGCACACACGCACACACGCAGACTCGCGCAAGAAGCTCGAGCCCCAGAGCTCCGGGGAGCGAGGACGTAAACGTGGAGCACGAGAGGATGTGGGTATGCTGACAACTGCAAACCGCCGCAGATTAAAGACGCGCTGCAGACAGGCCAGGCAGCCGCTCTGATCCTGCAGTTGTACCAACAACCCTACGAGGAATGTAGCTCGTTCTCTGAGGTAAGACGCAGTGAATAACGCCACGCTAGATTCGTTTTCCGGGGGAAAAGTTTTGAAATGTTTTGAAATGTGGATGCCATTCATTGCGATGTGGTTACCTGTCAAACTGGTCACTGACGTTGATTTTCTGTTTCACAAAACTTTACTTTTTTGGTGCTAAGCAATAGTCCAGCTGATTTATTGACCTCTAGAGATAGATGCCTGTCTTCTTTTTTAAAGTCACACTGCAACACAACCTGTCAGATTATACGGCTATGTGAGCTCTCCCTGACTTCCTGATTTCAGGCTTCTTTAAAGTTGTGTTATCGTGTCGCTTGTTAAAGTAGTAGGCTTAGGTTACTACTGAGTGACAGTTGAATATCATTCGTTTCAAATTCGTCCAACCTAGTTTGAGATTCGACGTAGCAACTAATCCGGCCGTGCCTAGTAATCGTATATGCCGAGCAGTTTGACAGCAGTGACCAGGAGCCATGTGCATGCGTTAAAGGAAGAGAGCACTCATCAAATAACTGCATCATCTGTTGTAACATCCTGGCCTAGATCTGCCCATCTGCAGGGCATGTCCGCGTTGTGCGGTGTAATGACATTGTACTAACACAACTACCCACACTTCTTTCCAACTTTCAAAGTCATTTCTCATGCAGTACTAAAGACTGCTTCTATCCAGTCTCAATCCCTGAGACATGACAGCATTGCTAAAGGGTTTGATTTGGTCAACCTGTTTGACTGGAGTAGCACTACACCTGTGAAAAAATCCTTTGTGCTGCTGCAGTGTTGTGAGTGGCTTTTTATCCACACCAGGGACGTCGCGATAAATAACCTGTAATGAATCGCGTATACTCCTCGCAGGATCCACGGCCTCTGGGAGAGTCTTCTGCAGACAATCCCCTATATTCTGCTCTTGCAAAACAGATGCAAATCAAACCATTGTGCACTGTCTTAGTGAAAGCTTGTGTTGTAACCACGGCATGCCACTTTGCCATCATTACTCAACCTTATCCCCTTTTATTTCTTTGCTGGTCTGCCACTTAACCTACCCCTCTAACGCAACCTACCCCCCCCCCCCCCCCCCCCCCCCAAACCTCCTTGGTAAAATCCTGCTCGTTCCACGCTAGCTCTCCCCTCCGACGAGGCTATCAGATTCAGAGGCAAAGAGAGGAAGGTGTGATTCACCAGCAATAAAGGGGGCATTTGTCTGTGGCCCGGGGAGAGACTGTCTCCATTTTGTAACCTCAGGACTCCCTGGTCTTTGGGCTGGCCACGGCCCAGCACCGCAATCAAAGGCCTGTGCTGATGGCTCCTTTTCTTTGGGAGGAGTGAAAGACCTCTAATGGAGTGGAAGCCTCCCTCTGCTTCAGTCAAGGCCATGCTAGGCAGCACACGGCTGGCTCTGAGCCTACACATGTATACTGTGTCTAGGCCAACGCATGCACGTATAGAAAGGCACTTTGCAACCCTTTTTTATTGTAAACTGTATTATGTAGGCTTGTTTTATGGAAGGTTTCCCTTTCAACAGTTAATTACTTAATAATTAATTATTATGTGTGTGTGTGTGTGTGTGTGTGTGTGTGTGTGTGTGTGTGTGTGTGTGTGTGTGTGTGTGTGTGTGTGTGTGTGTGTGTGTGTGTGTGTGTGTGTGTGTGTGGTATAAAACCATGCAAAGTAGGCCCTTATCTGCCACCGGTATTGTCATTGGCTATGCAGATTACTAGTATTAGTAGTTTAACTTTTTTGGAATATTCGTCTAATCAAATCCTTCCCCCACCATCACATCCCACAAACATTATTTGGGGGAACATTATGCTTGGGAAACGTCATTTCTTTCCTCCCAAAATTCCACCGCGTCTCTTCCCTCTACTATCCACGCTCTCAGATGTGTGCCTCTTGTATGCGACAGCGTTTGTATGTATGTGTAATTACTCTCCGGTACCGATTTCCTGTTTGCACGGCAAACTGCAAGTTGGTAGCCGACACCCAAAGTCAAAACGGGATGATTGATGCATGCACATTAACAATATATCCCTTTTCTAATCTTCCTCATGGACCTAATCCAATTTAATCAGTCCTCGACTCGTGTCATTAGGGGAAAAAACACAACAATTTGAAATAAGCTTTGGAAACATGATCCCAATGGTGCAAATAAACGCAATGGCTTTGGAGAACTAAAATACAAAATGAAAATTATGAGTGAAATGGAGAATTTAAAACTCTTATTAACAAGAGACAATTCTTGACATGTTTTTCCAGGATTGTGTACGAGAAGGCACACCAGAGCTTGTTTCTTGTGAATTATTTCAACAATCATGCTGAAATTAACTTCATTATACCATCCCAACTCCGAGTGCACCTCTTCTAATTGTTGGAAACCAAGCTGAAATGTGCATCCTCGAGGGTTGTATTGAAAGAGGCTTTTAAAGTGTGCTGATCCTAAATAGTTTTGCTGCGATGTGGAGCCCAGCTCTCCTACAGGGGTGGACAGAACCGTGCCGAACGAATGAAATAATTAAAAACTCAAACCTCGGTGGACCCTAGGTGTTGCAATGCATCAGATCACATTAGCCAGTCTCCCGTCGCAGCCACACACTAGCTTGTGATTTCATCAGCACATTACTGTACCGCCAGCTATAATCAAGCCTCATCTGGCTCTCTGCTCTGTCTATATAATGAGCAACTTAATGTGGCCGTGAGCCCTGCGGCGGTATTTATGATGTCAATGTTGATTACCAGCCGTCCGGTGTGTGATGGCTGTAATGAGCCTCATTTATATTACCACACGCTGCTTCCATGGCAAACATTATTGCCCGTAAAATGAATAAACATATATATACATATATATCTAAGTATTAAATCACAATAATGATGATAACAATCATTTTTCGAATATTATTGAACTATAAAGTGTGCCATCTTTTGAAGTTACCACACTATGGGTGATATAGTAGCAGGATGGTCTGGGGGGAGGGTGTCTGACTCTTGGTTTGAACCCCTAGGACTGAAGTCTACCTGCAGGCCTCCTTGAGCATTCATGAAATGTATCAGGATTCACTTTGGTCAAGTGTCTTTATGTTACTGTGTGCCTGGTTTAAATATTAATATTGAACTAAATGCTCTTCGGAGCGTGCCCTAATTTGATGTAACTGCAGCATGAGTGTCATGAGGATCCCAATGCTATGCTCCTCTGGGTCTCTCCTTGCCCCTGCAGATGCTCGTGTCCAGCATGGTGCCCTGACCTCCGCCCATCCACTCCCGCTGGGGGCGGCGTCGCCATGAGGGGCCGCTGCTCGCGGAAACTGGGCCTGCTGCCCAAGGCCTTCTTCCTGGTCTGGCTCCTGTGGCTGGCCTACCTCATCATGGCGCGTTCCTCCTCCAGCTCCTCCTCCCCCTCCTTGTCGCAGCCCGGCGACGGGGACGACGCCGCCGTGGACCACAGGAGGCTCGCGCGGCAGCTGGAGGACCCATTAGCGGAGCTCGAGCTGGCCCGGCCGGTGTACAGCAAGCTGCCGGCGGACGCCAACGCGCTGGGGGAATGGGGCGTGGCCACGCGCCTCAGCCTCAGCCCCGAGGAGAAGAAGCTGGAGCAGGACAGCGTGGAGCGCTACGCCATCAACATCTACACCAGCGACAGGATCTCCCTCCACCGCCACATCCGGGACAGCCGCATGGCCGAGTGAGTTCAGACCTCACACGGGGCAGCCCGGCCCAGGGTGTTCTCTAGTGGTTCGGGTGGTCGGCCTCCCAGCCAGAAAGGTTCTGCGTGTGAACCTCCAATGAAGGCAGTCCCCTGTATGTAGGAGTTAGAGCGGGTTGACTGGTAAATAGAAGGTTGCTAGTTCGATTCCCGGCTCGTCCTAGTATCGAGGTGTCCCTGAGCAAGACAACTCACCCTCACTGCTCCTGAAGAGCTGATTGTCGCCTTGCATGGTTGATACCGCCGTTGATGTGTGAATGTTTGCATGAATAGGTGAATGTTGGGCAATATTGTAAAGCGGTTAGAAAAACACTGTATATGCAGTCCATTTACCATAAGCAGCGATGAGCAAGATGCCTAACAACCTACCGGCTCTTTATTGGTCACTTGGGATGAAGGCTACTGCTAAATGACTAAATGGTCAGGTGTCGGTACATCCTTCTGTTGCTTATTGATGTGAAACGGGTCAAAATACAAAGTAAGACGGAAATGTAAACACTGTTTGCTGGCTGTCTCTTCATTTGAAATGATAGGCTTCAAATACACAAAGATAAGCCCAAAACACGCTGCCGGTGTCAAAAACACATTTTCTCCTCAGGTGAAGTCAAGCATTCGCAAAGTCCACTCTTGATTCTTGGGTCGACTTGGGCCTGGAGTGACAGTGCATAAGAGGGCTTGTTCCTGGGCCGCGGGGAGTGTGGCGCTCTTCCCCGCTCCAGAAAGGTTTCTTTGAGATCTGAGCCTGTTGGCAGCGCCCCTTGTCAGCCGTGCTCGGTGATGTTTACTGACGCCCAGTATGATAATGTCTTTTATCACCACTTACTCCTACACCAGAAGCAAACCAACAGCTCCCCCCCCTCTGAGCTCGGCGTAATGAAAGCAAGACCCGCCGCCATTGGTCCCCATCGTGAGAACTGTCTTCTAGAATCAAGAGGATGCTGTTTCTTTGTTGTTTCTCCTTTGCTGTAGAGAGTCTCTGTGGAGGCTGGCCAAGGCGAGCTGCTCCTAGTGTTTACCCAGAATGTCGTTGCTGCTACGGCACGCTAACTCACACTCCCAAAGCAGCGGCCTGATGCGCGGAGGCGTGAACACAAACAACAACCTCCTGTCTGTGCAATGCCGCTGCTAAGTTGGATCTGTTGCAAAAGAGAAAGCAAGGGATGACTATTTATTTATTTTTTCGTCAAATTTAGACATTTTGCCGTTTTAGAACTTGCAATGTGGTATAATTAAACTCTTATAGCAGAGTCGTAAGAACACTGACCAATCCTCTACTTGGCAAAGTAGCAGATGGAGATTTAGATTTGAGAGGTCATGCTCATCTTATGTTTACACCCTACGTGTCTTTAAGGTGACTGTCTTGTAATTCGTGTTGAAATCTAGACCACCTGTATAAACAGCACACGTCGAAATGCAATGCAACATTTTCAGATGGTATCTAGTCACCAGGTGGTATTTTATCTGCCTGATAAGATGCTTTGATTTTCTCCTATTTTTCTTTCTTTCTCTCTTTCTTTTCTCCTGGGCCTTGGGAAACTACCTGGAATGTTGTTCGGTTGTTGGTGGGTCTGAAAAAAAATAAATATCAGACCATCCAAGATGCATTTCTGACAAGAGCTGGCCTGCCCACTCTCAGGCCAGAGAAACCTTTACCTTCCCTGTTCAAATGTGTTTGTTGTGGTTGCTGCTGTTAACTTCCAACAGTTACAACAAGCTGTGATTTGAATCGTTCAAAGTGAAGGATTAACTGTAGCCCGCTTGGTGGTTCTGCACTAGAGCGTAACGCTGTCGGGTATGTCAGAGGCAGACGCGGTTAGATTTTGTGAATTCTGCAGACACAATGTTATGTCTCGTCTGTCCTAGCTTTTCTTTTACACTTCCGCCGTTTGCCTAGTCAAGGAAAGAGTAGCTTTCGCTTTTGCTCATTTATCCCCCCTCCCCATTGTCCGTTGGCTCAGACTCTCTATTTGCATTTCCCTGCGTTCCTGCGCTCCCTCTCCCCTCTCCAAGAGCACTGCATCACTTTGTGGCTTACTGGTGCAACGCCCCCCGCCCCCCCCCCGTCCTCCCTGAGCTCCATATTCCTCTGTCCTCGATGTCCCTGTTGCTCCCCAACTGTAACCAAACCCACAGTTCACAACCTTTTCATATGCAAACAAGCTCCAAAGATATTTATTTGTTGTTTTCATTCGGAAACAATTAAAAGAGATCCCCGCTACATCGGTCACTCAAACATGATTCATGAACGATTCCTCTTATTGCTCTTGAGCCGTTAGCCGATGAGACTGGACCCCGCCAAGTCCTACCGGGTGCACCCCTTTTGTCCGGGTTGGCACAGACACTAACCCCCCCCCTCCTCACTGTATCCCTCCCTCGGTCTCTCTCGCCCATGCAGTTGCCGTGCCAAGAAGTACGACTACCGGTCGCTGCCCACCACCTCGGTGGTCATTGCCTTCTACAACGAGGCGTGGTCCACGCTGCTGAGGACGGTGCACAGCGTGCTGGAGACGTCCCCCGCCACCCTGCTGAGGGAGGTCATCCTGGTGGACGACTACAGCGACAGGGGTAGGGCTACGGTCCGGCTGACGTGCACACACACACACACACACACACACGCACACGCACACGCACACACATGCACACAAACAAACACACACACACATGCACAGACAAATGCACAGACTCATGCACACACGCACACGCACGTGCACATGAGCATGACGTGAAGAAGTACTTGTGGTTTGTTTGTGAAGTGTGTGTGCTTTCTTTGTTTGTAAAACGATATTCGCAGAGTCAGTGGTGACAGGAGGGAAGTGTGTGTCTGTGTCTTTGTGTGCAAGGATAAGAAATAAGCCTGCTCGAGCTCAAAATCACCTCCATGTAGAACACTAAAACAAAGGGCCAGTTGTCAGGTGGATTGATCAGACCCGACCAGTGATGTGACCAGTGAGCCTACTTCAGGTTATATTATAGGTTATATTATACATGTCTTTGAACAGACAGACTGACAGAAGGCTATGGTAAGGATGTACTTAAGGCCGAGATGATTCATATAATCAGAGTTTTGACAATGTGTAACTGTCTTTTCTGTTCCTCAGTTATTTGGCTAGTTATAGGGCAATCAAAATAATAGATCAGACTCTCTCCCTCCAAAAAACACGAAATTTTGAGTTTATGTTCTCTGTCAACAGGCAGTTTTGTTTTTTGTTTGGCCGTTGTGGTGTCATTACGTTTGGTCAAAGGTATCCTGCTGTCTCTTTTGCATAAAACATGTGTGTTTGATCGTAGTGTTTTCTCACTGTGCTTGTGTGTTGCATTTTTATTAATTCACACACACAAAGAGCCGAGCTTATGACTGTCATATACACGTAATTATTAACACTACTAATGATACCTCCTCCATTGTTGTAGCATCCCAATGTGGATCCAAGGGTTTGGACATGATACCAATGAGTCAGTAATGTCTGTCTTAGACATTACTGATTTAGCTCATTGTGCGCTGACCTCCTGTGACATCATTTCCTGTCCCCTGACCAAGTGGAATGTTGGACACGTCTTTTTTCAACTGTTTGGCCTATTTGGGAGAGAGAGAGATAGAGAGAGAGAGAGAGAGAGAGAGAGAGAGAGAGAGAGAGAGAGAGAGAGAGAGAGAGAGAGAGAGAGAGAGAGAGAGAGAGAGAGAGAGAGAGAGAGAGAGAGAGAGAGAGAATTTGTAATTTAATTGTATTGCATCTATTCCTCTTTGACCGAGCGAGACTGAGACCGACCCAGTTCTGAACAAAGCACAAAACAATGCTTTACAAAACTGTCTCTTGGTCGTGTGTGGCCGGTAGAACAAAGGCCATACATTGTATTGAAACTGGCTCCACAGAAGTATTTACAAAGGGTACAGGTTTTTCAAGACACTATTCATTAACTTTGAAATACGGGATTGACAAGTAGTTTTGTTTCTGTCTGTTGTTGCAGGCTATCTCAAAGCTCAGTTGGAGGAGTACATGAGTAAGCTGGCGCGCGTGCGGCTCATACGAACCAACAAGAGGGAGGGGCTGGTACGTGCGCGGCTCATCGGCGCCACCTACGCCACCGGGGATGTACTGACCTTCCTGGACTGCCACTGCGAGTGCATCCCCGGGTGGATCGAACCACTCCTGGAGAGGTGACGGTGGGGGGGGGGGGGGGGGGGTTCAATTGCATGGCTGAACCTAGACTATACTATACTCTGTGGCGTTTGAATGCCATGAAGTTATATAAAACTATATGGTAAGGGTACCATTCTGAAACATATGCATTCATCCACTCTGTCATTACAGTAAATGATATAATGACATGTTACTATAAACGGCTTGAATGTTTACAATCCTAGTGGCTGTAGGACAGTTGGGCTTGAATGTCTGACTTCAACGACCTCAGAAGTGTCGCCGATTGCCAGGGAATCAAACCTCTTAACCTTGCATCCTTATCTTTTGGCAGAAAACAAGGAAACTCGGCAGCCATATGCAAAGCCGTCCTCAAATCCATCTCCTTTAATCACTTCCGTGGGAGGAAATGGAGATTATTCAGCGTACTCTATGAATCCCATTTTGAGGACATGGTTTCTGTCACCTTGTCCTCCCACCCGACTGTGGATTTGGAATGCCGCCATTCTTATCAACGGCTCTGGTTTTTTGAAACCTCCAGGATCGGCCAGAACCAGAGCACCATTGTGTGCCCGGTGATCGACACCATCGACTGGAACACCTTTGAGTTCTACATGCAGACGGACGAGCCCATGATCGGGGGCTTTGACTGGCGGCTTACCTTCCAGTGGCACGCCGTGCCAGAGGTGGAACGCAAGAGACGCACGTCCCACATCGACCCCATCAGGTGACCTCCCCCTCACCAACACCAACATGTATATGTGCATGTATATATTTACATTCAGGGGATTTTGCTGACACTTTTATCCAAAGCAACTAACAACCATTCATCCACGCACTCGAACCAGCAGCATTTGGGTTACCAGTCAACCCGCTGTAACTGCTGAGCTACTGTCGCCCTCCGTACATGCACATGAGAAACATGCTTGCAGGCACATGAACATGTATAATCCCACTTAGAAGGGCATCTAAAGGCTTGCTATGGCGCCTGGAACGGTGAAGTCCAGGCGGGTTTGCGTCGTGGCCTTAATAACAAACACTGGGTTTGAACTCCGGCCGCAGCCCTTCCCGCCTCTGGGGACTGCTCAGTGATTGTTGTGTGTGTGTCCGTGCAGGTCGCCCACCATGGCCGGCGGGCTGTTTGCAGTGAGCAAGGCCTACTTTGAGTACCTGGGGACCTACGACATGGGCATGGAGACATGGGGAGGGGAGAACCTGGAGCTCTCCTTCAGGGTCGGTTTCATTTGTTGCCTTTAACGGTTCATTAGAAAGACTGTTTTTCTTAATAATGTGTTGAAATTAAGAAAAAGGAAAACCACTATTTTTAATCTGATACATTTGCTTGAATGTTCTACTTTTCCTTATTTTTTTCACTTAAAAAAAAAATTGTCTTCATTACCGAAAGATGGATTAAGGAAGCAATATTATAGTCGTTAATTTCTGTTTACTGATCTTGAAAATCAAATAAAAAAAATACTTTTCAGCAGGCCTGTTAGACAATATTGTCTTTATAGGCGAGCTAATATTAGCAAAGTAAATGCATGTGGCTTAACTTCCCTGCGCTGGCATCCGTCATGCTCTGCGCTGCCAGTGCGGTTCGTCTGTTGACCTTGCTTCCATGTTGATTGGGTCGTCACCTAACAGGAACAGGTCTGTCCATCAAACGTTCACCTGAACCCTCACCTGAAGCAGGCAGATGGGATTGTTCTGGACGGGGGATGTGACAAGGACACGCACGATCCCTGTCACATCGCCGCGGGCAACCCTATCTGCTTCCTGCGGATGGCCAGTTCCATGTTGTGACACTGTGTGACACTGTTAGCGCAATTGCTTTGATCACATTGTGCCGGACCATGTGTGTGTATGTGTGTGTGTGTGTGTGTGTGTGTGTGTATGTGTGCGTGTGTGTGTGTGTGTGTGTGTGTGTGTGTGTGTGTGTGTGTGTGTGTGTGTGTGTGTGTGTGGTCATTTCGCGTGATTGAATGAGGTTAGGCATTGTGTCTGCATGATGGATTGTGTTGGTGTGGGCGCTTGCATCTGCTTGTTTATGGTTACGTTGTATTGATGAATGGCTAGTCCTGTCACTGATGCATCACTGTGACAGTTGGACATCCAACACCCCTGTCCTAAGCTTTGACCTATGTTTAATTTAGGTGATTGGGGCACATCCGTGTTCCGCTTAATCTAAAGAGAGCACAGATAGATCAAGATAAACACTCATGACCACATGTCATGGCTCCCCCCCTGACAGGTGTGGCAGTGTGGGGGCTCGCTGGAGATCCACCCCTGCTCCCACGTGGGCCACGTCTTCCCAAAGAAGGCCCCCTACGCCAGGCCCAACTTCCTCCAGAACACGGTGCGCGCCGCTGAGGTCTGGATGGACTCCTACAAAGAGCACTTCTACAACAGGAACCCGCCCGCCAAGAAGGTGAGGGAACCACAACAATCGTCTTTTAAACTCTCCATTTCCAATCCTCAAACTATCTATGGATCCACGACGGGAAATGGTGGAAAAAATGTAGGTTCTAATTCTGCCACTTACTTTCTTAACTTAGCCTTAAACAATACATTTTGCTTAATTACAATAGTGTATTGTCACATAATTGTCATGTATGATTTCAAAACAAATCACACATGACAATAATACGGAGTGCAACCTGACATGATATTTGAACTGACAATAAGCGGGGCGAAGTACATTCTCTCCCCTCGTCTGTGATTTGTCACCTTGCTACGTTATCCGTCGGTTCCGCCATCCATCACGCTGGAGCTAGACGTAGCTCTGAGCCAGGCTGACATTAGCTGCCACTAGAGCCTCTGGGCGCTGGCGCCAGCGGCTTAGAGCTAATGCGTTAACACCACCAACCTCACCTGAGGAGCCTCGCGCCGCAAGATGCTTCATGGGATCGGATTGAACCGTCCCAGCGGTAATACCCGATGAAACACTGCCTTTGTGATTGGTGTGTGTGGGTGTTTTTCTGTGTGCATGTGCGTGTTTTGTATACACAACCATTGTCCTCTCGGGTTTAGAGTGTTGCCATCAAACTTTCATGTATCTCATGTTTCGCCACAAGTGAGGAGAGAGAAAAGGGCCGCATTATTATTCATGCAGAGGACGGTCGGTAGCTTTGATCAAACTATAAACTATCAGCTCGGAGGGAGGGTGTTGAGTGTCGAGCTACCAGACAGGAGGACACTGAGTCTTTCAGTGTGTTTATTAAAATAACTTGCCAACCTACAAGCATCCTCGCCACACGTGGAACCCACTGCATTCAGGCAGCGGCGTCGGTGTCTTCACAGCAAGTAACCAATACAGTATATAGTATATTTACTATAATAGAGTTATAAATCCGTCATTTTAATCTATTTGACCTTTGTCCGCTTCAGCAACTGTTTCAACAAAAGAGGAGGCAAGAATTTCGCCGAGATTCTGGAGCCATTGTTCCCTTTGATCGAGGTCATCGCCTCAGAGAATTCTGGAGAAGCGCCTGATTTAGTTTCTTAATGAATCAGACTCTAGTCTGGTGCTGAACGATTTCCTCAGAAGGGATGTTTGATTTTTATCCCGGGGGCATACTGTGACACGATTCTACCTACGGGTAGCATGAGATTACATGAGCGTGCGTGAATGCTTTGAAGTTGGTCTGCTTATGGGTGGAGCCCAGCGCACCTCTTGTGTAAACACTGCTCTGTGTACTCTCAGCCCTTGCCAATCACGACGTATTTACAGATAAGGCGTGTTGATAAACGGCAATGCTCTGGAGAGTTTTGACGCAGATTGCGTCCAACACTCACGCAGCATTTAATGTTCAAATAAGAACACACCCCTTCCACCCAGGATGTGGTTGAACTTTGACCATTTCTCCGTGTACAGTGTCAACCCTCAACCTAAACCTTAAAGATTCAGAATGTGGTGTTCATCGCCGCCCGAGAACAAGCCGTCATGAAATCGTTATTCTGTGACGTGCATCCAACCCAATCCAATCCATCTCATCTTGACCGCATCCGACCCTTCTCCCCCCCCCCCCCCCCCATCTCTTCCTCCCTCCGGCATCGGTCTGCAGGAATCTTACGGGGACATCTCCCATCGGGTGCTGCTAAGGCAACGGCTGAAGTGCAACAGCTTCGACTGGTACCTGAAGAACATCTACCCCGACCTTCACGTCCCCGAGGACCGCGCCGGCTGGAACGGCGCTGTGAGTGCTGGACCTGTTAAAAGCCGATATACCATATCTATCTTTAATGACCCCTCCCCTTGTACATTATCAGAGCCTTTAACACACCTCTTCAGACAAGAGAGGTGGTAAAATGCAAGCGCTCTTTCCCTTTGGTGAATAGACCTGGCTGTTGTTTTGTTGTTTTGTTTCTTCTCAAAAGGTTTCTAGTTTGTTTCCTGAAGTCTTTGCCCAATCGCCGCCTATAATGATGCAGATTTGTAGTAGTCACTTGTATTCACTTAGCTCGATGAAGGTATGGTGGACTAATGGTTTTCCCACTCTTCCCTGCCACCAGATTCGTAACGGTGGCATCACGTCCGAGTGTCTGGACTACAACTCTCCGGATCACAATCCCACCGGAGCCCACATCTCCCTGTTCGGCTGCCACGGCCAGGGCGGCAACCAGGCACGTTTCCACTCGGTGTTTCCGCTGAACTTTCACTACTTTCACTTTCTCCATCTCCTCTGTACTCGTGTTTTTGTATTCCATTATTTTGGTAGTTGTACAATCTTTCCCTTGTGCAGCAAGACATGTCTGGCCCCCTGAGTATTGCTGCCATAGTTGATAGCCGTCAGAAGATTGTTCACCCTTCCAGCGATACTGGAATTTAATGAAGGGAACAGCGATGTGTTTGTATGCCCCAGATATCTATCTGGGAAAACTATTGATTGACATTTCTTAAAAAACTATTTATTTCAAGCGGCATTAACTGTGTCTACTTCCACGGATGGTGGATTCTACATTTATCCACCCTGACTCGCGCACAAGTGCACTTCAAGTAATTGTTTGCTAGGGTTCATATTGGAGAACAAGCAATTGGCATTCTAGGAGACTTCGAGATGTTCGGCATCAGGTGTCCACGTGGAAGAAACATCAATGTTTCCAGGGCACTCCTCTCCTGAGTCCTGCTTCCCCTCCCCCTCCCCTTCCTCCCTCCCCCTCCCCTTCCTCCCTCCCCCTCCCCTTCCTCCCTCCCCCTCCCCTCCCTCCCTCCACCCCGGCCCCGGCTTGCATGAGAAACGGGTTGCATTCTAAAAAGGTACATGAGCCATGCAGCACAAAGAGTGATCCAGGCCAGTGGAAATAGGGTCAAAGCCTGACCAGACGCAGGCTGGGCTCCCAGTGGCCCCCATGGCCATAAGAGGGAGGGCCAGGCACCCTGGATGCTCATTGGCTCATGTACAGTAGGATAGGGATGGGGGAAGGATGAGGACTGATCAGCAATGCTCTTTTGAAAGGGCAGACCCGGGCGGCTGGGGCACCTTCTTGTCCCAACAGGCCCCCCCCCCCCTGATATAGGCCAGGGAACCCATGCTAAGGGAAGTAGGGTCTACATGAAGAGCAGGGATTAAAGCAGGCAGAGCTATTTCAGT
This sequence comes from Gadus morhua, assembly GCF_902167405.1. Lineage (NCBI taxonomy): Eukaryota > Metazoa > Chordata > Actinopteri > Gadiformes > Gadidae > Gadus > Gadus morhua. The sequence continues at coordinate 21,632,976 of NC_044069.1, forward strand.
CGACCAAAACTCATTTCGGAATAGTGGTTCAAGGTGGCAAAGGTAACTGTGTGTGTGTGTGTGTGTTAATCCTGTCCTCCACTCTAGTACTTTGAATACACGTCTGAGAAGGAGATCCGCTTCAACTCGGTGACTGAGCTTTGTGCTGAGGTCCCTGAGGGGCAGACCTACCTGGGGATGAGGCACTGCCCACACGACCGGGAGACCAAGCCCCCCTCCTCCATCTGGGAGTTCCGAGACGTAAGCAGCACCCGACAGCCCCTGTGCCTTCACTTTCCCCTCTGCAGCCTCGTCTGCGTCCTCACCAGCCGGCCTGCTATTCATTTCTCGCTGGACGAGGATGATTAATTAATCATGTCCACGAATCCGAGCTGGTAGTGTCTCAAACGTGCGCACATAACACACTGATTCCTATCCCTTCTCTGCACTCTGTCCCGGTAGTTTCAAGGAACCTGCTAGTGTAGCATTGCAGTATTGATCGGATGCTGGGCTTGTACCACACTTATAAATCGCTTTGGATTAACGTGTCTGCTAATGCTAATCCCGTACCTAGCTGTGTCTAAATATGTCTGCACAATGTTGATTTTAAACTTTTACGGATGCTTTTTTTTTGCAGTTTACTATTGCTTGCCGAGTTTGTGTTTGACAATAACACACTTAAAGATCCCTGCGTCCAGCGACGCAGTTGGTCGGAACAAATACTAAGTTAAAGAAAACTAAACGCTAGTTCAAACACACACAGACACACACACGCAGACACGCAGACAGCCGATGTGCTACCCCTGACCCGAGCTGTGGCCCTCTCTCACAGGACGGGACCCTCTACCACCCCCACTCAGACATGTGTGTGACGGCGTACCGTGCGCCAGAGGGCCGCACCGACGCCCAGATGCGGCGCTGCAGCGCCGGAGACAAGCACCAGCAGTGGAAGTTTGAGTTGTAGTAAACGGTGAACCCCAAACCATAAAGAGGATAAGCCACACCCCACGGTGACCTTTGAACTCTGAAATGCAGTTATGGTCCCCCCCCCCCCCCCCTCATGGCAGACGTGTCGCCCCAGCGGTCCGTCCCACTTTTCTAGGTCTAATCACTCCAGCTCCCACCCAGACGGAGCAGAACCGTTCGCTTTAAGCCGGTTGCGGTTCCGCCAGTGGCCTTCACGGACGGTTGGGTGGAAGAGCGTTGGGGACTGAGGTCTCATGAGGGGGACAGCCTGAAACCCCGACTCCTTCAGTTTATGCCCGAACCGCCACCAGCTGTCGTTCAAGTGCCTCCATAACGAATCAACAAGTACACTGCCTGTCCATTGTCATACTGTGCGAGCGAGGTGAGGCTCATGGCTAACCGGGCGTACCTGCTACGAAGCAACCGTAGCGCTGTGCTCTCACAGGGCTACGCAGTGAGACCGGGCCGCCGTCCCTCACGCTACTGCGATCATCATTCCAACTACAGCCAGGGGATTCAGTTGGTTTCAGTGGTAGAACACTGCCTGAATAAGACTTGAACGTGTGCGTGTGTGTATCTGTGTGTATGTGTGCGCGCGTGTGTGTGTGTGTGTGTGTGTTACTAAGTGCAATTTGCAGAGGGATTTGACGAGTCAAGAACGAGGTAGAATAGTCGTCATGGTAGCCTGTTCTCCTCCCTGCAGAAGGACTGAAATCAAGTCCCCATCGATCCCTGTGCCTTCTCCAAAGGACTACCAGCCCAGTACAGCAGTAGTTGTATGTGCCATAATGACAGCTGCCAGATCCAATGTATTTAATTATTTTAAATTACCTCTGTAAACTACAACGATCGTACAAAGGAACTGTGGTGTCCTGTCACCAGTACAGCATGTGGCTTTGCATTGTTTGATCTCGTCAATTATTGCTCCATATTTTTGTAAATGCTGTTGCACCTTAATGCATTTTTAAAGGCATCCTTTGATTGATTTGAATATGTTGAGTGGCCCAGGCTCTGTCTCTAATGCTTTCCTGATTATTTGAAATGATACCAGCACTCTTCCCTTCTGGACTTGATGGTCTTTTGCTTTTGGGGTTTTGGAGAACCAGTTATGATTGCTGGTAAAAAAATAAGTGCAGTAACATTTGTAATTGCTTCAGACTGCAACTCAAAACATTGGTTTCTCCTCTATGGTTGTTGACCTAAATAGGATATTAATGCTAGTCCATTGGATGGTTAATCATTCAAAAATGACTATGTCCTTTACACCATGGCTAATGGTTGACAAGGGGCAGATCACTGAACAATGATTGTGAATGGTTATCAATAAGACTACTGATGAATCGAAGTATGGGTATTGATTATTTTATATAAGATGGGGGTGTTAGTTTTCCTTTGGATTTTGATGAGGTTGTGTCAACGATTAAAGAAACAAAGTAACCAAAGATGCAAACGATCTCTTACTTCAACTCGTCTATACGTTTACATATTGTAGCCTTGTTATATTGTGGTTTCATTTTCAATCTCCTTTCTCTGTTTGGCAATTTCAAATCAAAAACATAAATTTGTAATCCACTAAAAATATGGCGTTAGGTTCTGGTCAGGGCCCATCCCTCTAATCCCGGCGGATGATGACTGGTCCTTTAGCACCATCTATTGGTAGAAAGTACGCCACTGAGTTCTGCATTGATATTTCTCTGTTTACGTATGTTAAGAAGTTATAATGTGGTTATTATAATGCTGTCACTTTTATACTTATATACAATTATTTATTAATTTATATCTAAATTACAAAATTAAATATGAATAAATAAAACATGCATAAATAAACAAATGACACAGCTACACTATGTAACAAAATGAGCCAATGTGTCGGGCACGTGTAATTACCCAATTGATGGATGCCATTGCAGATCAGGTGTGCAGGTGGGCGGACCGCGCCATCGTTAGTACTTAGGTCCACATTACATTGTATTACTAAACAACGAGCTCAGTGTACCATTGGATATTACAACACCAGAGTGCCTGGTCTCTTTGTAGTTTAACAAAAAGGCTACTCAATCAGAGAGAATGAGACTCAAATGTCCTTTGCATACTGAATGATTGCCTTAATTATTTAACATTTTAATTTGCTTCAACATTCTTTAGTAATTGTATCATTGGTGTCCATCCTGGTCCATGTTTGGCATCGATTGATGTACTTGTGACCCCCTTACTAACAATGGCCACCGGCAATTATAACAACTATAATAAATGTATAACATGGCAAATTTATAAGGATTTTTTTTTTTACAACTTGGACAAAGCTCATATCGTGCTTAAAACCAACCGACTGTATACAAAACACCAAAAGTACTAAACTTCCTGTCCATGAACAGTTCGTGTGAGGAGGAGCGCACAAAATGAGTATCATTACCAAATCACGTGACTAGTCAACCCTTATCTACTTTATATGCCCTTGGACACGGAAGAAGTAAAAATACACATTAAACTGTATAGTGTACTGTGTTCGACAGAGAAGATTGACTTTACTGCCGCTGCTCATTTATTTTATGATGAATGCAAATGAAGGAATCCTGCTCCAGTCCCGTTGTGTATCGTTTTTACCCGTGTTGGAATTAGTGATTTCCGGTTTCATTTGTTTGTCTTCAAATTTAAAGGGCATTCAAACTTTCTTGTCCCGGAGAATAACCCAATATTAAATCAGGTTAATAATAAATAAGTAAACTAGACCAATGGTAACCGATTTTCATCATTTTTGTTGATAAACAGGCTGCACATCTGGTCACGAACATTAACGCGTTAAGGCTAGCCATACAACGAGTCTTTTACTTTGGTAAATACCGGATATTGATTACCCCTTTCACTGCGCGCTTGATGGCTTGGTCGAGCTCGAACTTCCAAGTTCAAGTAACTGGCTGGACTTAGTTTGTTTATCGGAGTTCAGGGTCTACTTCAGGAGGCTTTTCTTTAACCAGCCCGGGGTTGAACACAATAACACGCTGTGTGGCTATGCGTCAACACAGGGTGTAGTTGAGGTGAGAAGAAATCAGGAACAGAATAACAAACTGACCACGAAGCCAGTGGATGGGAGCTGTGCCTGATTTGACCTGGATCCACAGGAAGCCTTAATCCAACGCTGTTCCTCTGAATAATTGGTCCTGACAAATCCTCGCCAGTCCTAATTACACCACTCACTCACATCGAGGAAGGTGTGTCAGTGCGACTTTGATCCTCCAAAGTGGTGACGCCTTTCCAGCGGCACAAAGAAGTTGGGATGGACACAGAATGTTTCTTGAATCCAAACTACAACTAGCAATGCACACTTCTTGATGATAACCTGTTATGCAACGTCACACCGCTGTGTCCAATCCATCAGTAACCCGCTCCGTTTGATCAGAGTCGCTCGCTTGTGGTATGACACCGTTTAGCTGGAGAAGGAAGTGAGTGTGCATGATGGCACTCTACTGGAGGAGAATTAAATTAAAGTCAATTTTTCTACTTTTTGGAGCTTGTTTTGTGGGATATTTACTTTTTATGAGGAATAGTTCAGACAGTATGAGCTCTACAAGACGACGAGACGCCCCCGGGCCGCAGGACCCAGAGACGGACGAAGAGTTCCTCACGAAGCCTGTGTATGAGAAGCCTCCGCTGGATGTGAACGGACTGGGAGAACTGGGGAGAGCGGTCAAGCTCGATCTGCAAGGAGAGGATAAGAAAAAGGAGCAAGAGAGCATCGATAAACATCAGATTAATATATATGTCAGCGATAAGATTTCACTGCACCGCAGGTTGTCTGAAAGGCGAAATCCACTGTAAGTTTGTCAATGAGCTCTGTCAACACTTCTGCCCTGTCTTATGAAAGATATGTTATTTGTATGCAGCATTTCTGCTCCGTTAACAACTTTATATTGTGTCATGTTTACTCAGGGTGCGACATAGACTGCATACTCTGTGTAGGATATAGGCATATCATCAACCATTTTCTCATTACCCATGCGGAAATTGCGGAAACCATAAACCGTTATTTAACTCTGATGACTAGCCTCGGTAGACTAATGTTGTCATTATGTGTACCTACCAGCATCAACAGGCTCGAATGTAACCACTCTCCTTTATTGGATGGCGTCAAGCTTTTAATACCTTGCTTTTCATTCTCAGAAGTCCCTGATGACTCTGATGTCGTATATTACAAGATAGAAACTCCATTAAGGGGGCTGTACTGTTTCTCATGGTAGTGCTAGTCTGAACCCTATAATAAACCCTTCCTCCATGACAGTTGCAAGGAGGTGAAGTACGACTACCGGTCGCTGCCCACCACCTCGGTGGTCATTGCCTTCTACAACGAGGCCTGGTCAACCCTGCTGAGGACGGTGCACAGCGTGCTGGAGACGTCCCCTGACATCCTGCTCAAAGAGATCATCCTGGTGGACGACTACAGCGACCGAGGTAGGGACGGCCAGACGCTTGCATCAGCATCATGAGCACAGTTCAAAATTAGGGCTGAGAGCAACGGAGACAACCAGACTGACTGGTCACTCTTAAAGGGCCGCTATTTGACCTCCAGATGTGGTGACCTATTACAATCGTGTGACCTGTGACCCTGTGACATCACAAGTGGGAGTGTCCAACTAGATGTCTGATTGGTAGATAAGCCTACCAGATAAGCCTTGCTACAGTCCACTGGTTGGGCTGGTAGATGGTAGATCTATCCAGCAAACATCTGGGTTAGGGTTAATAATCAATGGGAGATGGATCTGAACTTTTGAGATAAGGGATTGCATCATTTGTGGAAAGTTGTCATCTCAACCCCAAAAAAATATGCAGTTTTTACATTCACATGTATATAATTTATATTTAATGCATGCATTAATAATTATCAGAGATTATTACATTTATTCGATTTGAATGTAAAATTATCGCTACATTTATTTTTATTTACTTTTGTGCATCATACGATTGTAATAATGAGAGAAAGTGACGTTTTGGTGTCTTTATGTCAGGAATTATGTGAAGCATCCCGTCAAGCCTTGGTAGATAAAGGCAGTTTGCATTTCTTTCTGTTTCCCGGACTCCTCTGTTATGCCCACATAGCGCACCTGAAGGCTCCGTTGGAAGCCTACATCTCTGGCTGGAGGAAGGTGCGCTTAATTCGCGCAAATAAGAGGGAGGGGCTAGTGCGCGCCCGGTTGCTAGGGGCCTCCATCTCTACCGGTGACGTGCTGACTTTCCTGGACTGCCACTGCGAGTGTCACACCGGCTGGCTGGAGCCCCTGCTCCAAAGGTGAGGAGACCCTCTGGGAGTGGCTAAGGAACATTGCTTGCGCTCTCCCTCTCACTCTTGCGAGGCCTTGAATACAAGGCCCCGCCTTGTATCCCCAAGCCAAGAAAAACAAGAGGAACCAATTTTGCCACGTGTGTATTAAAACCATAAAGGTGCTTGCACACCACCGCACGGCAACCGCCCTTATAACCGCCCTTATAGTGCGGCGGTTTGAAGTGCCAGGCGTTTTCAAAATGCATCATGCTGGGGCTGAAAGTTTCACACGGGGAAAGCTGAGCTCTAGGGCAAAATCTGTGCGCGTTCACGTGGGCGGCAACCGCTTCCTGGTAAACAGCCGCTTTTGTAACCGCCTCTCCTCTGCCGCCCTTCCCTCATTGAAATGAATGGAGGCGGCGAGTTGCCACGTGGCGGTGTGAAACCGGTTTAAGCCTTAAAAAAACAATTCCCTCTATGCAGCTTTGATTTACATTTAAGGCATTTAGCAGACGCGTTTATCCGAAGCGACTTCCAACGGTTAATACACACATTGACCCACTGCCGGAGTCAACCATGCACAGCGACTTCAGGAGCAGTTAGGGTTAAGTGTCTTGCTCACGGACACCTCAACTTTGAAACAACTAACACTCAATGCTGTCAGCAACACCTTCCAAGCCAACGCCCCTCTCCATGGTGTGCTCTGTTCTCTCTAGGATCAAGGAGGAGCCGTCGGCCGTGGTGTGTCCGGTGATCGACGTGATCGACTGGAACACCTTCCAGTACCTGGGCAACGCCGGGGAGCCCCAGATCGGAGGCTTCGACTGGCGGCTGGTCTTCACCTGGCACGTCGTACCGCCCTACGAGCAGCAGCGACGCCGCTCGCCCATCGATGTCATCAGGTGTGTGTGTGTGTGTGTGTGTGTGTGTGTGTGTGTGTGTGTGTGTGTGTGTGTGTGTGTGTGTGTGTGTGTGTGTGTGTGTGTGTGTGTGTGTGTGTGTGTGTGTGTGTGTGTGTGTCAGTAACCTGAACGCAATTAATAAATGTATAACATAAAAGATTTATACTTTTATAAATGCTTTAAGTGATACATAACCTTGTTGTTTTTTCAAACGGTTCAACTTATTGTTATATGTGACCCCCCCCAGGTCTCCTACCATGGCTGGGGGGCTGTTTGCCGTGAAGAAGGACTACTTCCTGTACCTGGGGACCTATGACACCGGGATGGAAGTGTGGGGCGGAGAGAACCTGGAGTTCTCCTTCAGGGTGAGATGAAAGACACACACACACACACACACACACACACACACACACACACACACACACACACACACACACACACACACACACACACACACACACACACACACACACACACACCACACACACACACACACACACACACACACACACACAAACACGTTGATGGTTCTACTATAGTCTGAGGAATAACCATGATTTGACAGTTTCCAGATTATTATTCGTTAATTATTGCACAACACAATCTACACGTCACATGAGAATTCTGTAATTAGAGGATCTATTGTATTTATTCAACACAAAAATTAAAGGATGTAAATGAACATCTATTATGCAGGTGCTATTAATCGCTGCACTTGGTATAGTGTGCAGTGATTAATATAGGTATAGTGCCTGAAGTCTCCTCCACTTAATGAGGTCCTATGGTATAGTGCCTGAAGTCTCCTCCACTTAATGAGGTCCTATGGTATAGTGCCTGAAGTCTCCTCCACTTAATGAGGTCCTATGGTATAGTGCAGGCATCTCCAAACGGCGGACCGCGGTCCGGGTCCGGACCAAGTGACATTCCTATCCGGACCCATGACGAATTCAAAATAATAATTAAAAAAAAAAAAGATCATTTTTTTTATTTTTTTTTATGATTTCACTATACAAAGCATGATTACGTTAGTGAAATCATTTCTCACTGAAATACAAATTGAAAAGTAGAATACTCTGTTGTACAGCATAAAAACAGCAAAAAGCAATGACCTTCACAGAGCGAAGATCATGCACTCACCGAACTCCCCCCCTCCCTCCGTCTGTCATTGCATGTGTGTTAAGGGTCACTCAAATAATAGCCAATCAAATTTTTTGTTTACCGGAAGAGCGATTTGGAATGAGAAAATGGCTTGCTCGAAAATAAGGAAATCTGACCCAGAAAACAGACATTTTAAAGATGAATGGACTGACCAATACATGTTCATTCTCCCGCAAGGCAGTACAAAACCTTTGTCTTTTATGTATTGAAACCATGGCGCTGATAAAAAGAGGGAATATTAAGTGGCATTACGAATCCAAACACAGATCCTTCGAGGAAAAGTATCCCCAGAAGTCAGAAGTAAGAGCGTGGAAAATATCCGAGCTGAGAGCTCGGTATGAGAGGTCTACGCGTGTCTTCACACACTCATTTACAGGCCAGCAACGTGCAAAGGAATGCTCACTTAAGATTGCATGGATTTTGGGGCAAAAAATAATAATAATCAGTGACACGACTGTTGTGAAGGAGTGCTTGAACGCCGATGCCGAGACGTTACTTGAAGGTAAACAAAGGGATGAAGTGTGTGAAAAAATAAAGCAAATCCCAATGTGAGCTGCAACGACAACCAGAAAACCTGAAATGTTATCAGATGACGCACTAATGCTCTTTTTTGTGTTTATTTGAAATGTAGGCCTGGTGTACCTGTTTTGCTTACTTGAAATGTAGGCCTAAATGCACTTTGTGTTTATTTGAAGTGTAGGCCTAAAGTTCCTGTTCTTCTTACTTCACATGTAGGCCTTATGCACTTTTTTATGTTTACTTGAATTGCAGGCCTAATGTACCTGTTTTGTTTACTTGAAATATTAATATGCGTTACTTTGTCTTACTAGTTTTTCATGGTTAAAAGTAAGCTATTTGGAAATTGAAAATAAATACACATGAAATTATAAGGTAATATGCCGTGTTGATTGTATTTGACAAAAGAAGGCTATTAGGGATCGGACCTTTCTTGGAAGGAATTTTTAGCAACTGGACCTTGTTCAATTTTAATTGAAGACCCCAGGTATAGTGCCTGAAGTCTCCTCCACTTAATGAGGTCCTATGGTCTAGTGCCTGAAGTCTCCTCCACTTAATGAGGTCCTATGGTATAGTGCCTGAAGTCTCCTCTACTTAATGAGGTGCTATGGTATAGTGCCTGAAGTCTCCTACACTTAATGAGGTCCTATGGTATAGTGCCTGAAGTCTCCTCCACTTAATGAGGTCCTATGGTGTAGTGCCTGAAGTCTCCTCCACTTAATGAGGTCCTATGGTATAGTGCCTGAAGTCTCCTACACTGACGACTACAGGCGTTTCCTCGGTGGAAACCAAACCAAAACGACGGGTGCACACACACACACACACACACACACACACACACACACACACACACACACACACACACACACACACACACACACACACACACACACAGAGTGAGAGTTGTTGATCTTGTTTTATACACTGTGTGTGTATAATAGGTGTGTTCGCTGCAGTATCGACTTCCTTCATTGTCTCTTTTCTAAAGCCACATTTTCTTTTGCTACTAGAGGTCCTGTGGTATGCTCAGCCTACGGGTATTAGTTCTGGTTTCCAATGCCTCAGGCTTACCTTGAACATCTTTACACATGCCCCGAACACACATGCAAAAATGCATGAACACGTAAACTGACTGTTACGACTCAAGAACTCAGATAAAACTGGACAGAAGCATTTTGGTGACAAATCTCTCCGATCATTTCAAGGGGAAATTGACCATTCATATTTCACTCTAATGAGAAATATGTATTCATTGATTGCTAATAAACTCTATAACAAGGAAATCCATCTCATTGGCTGACATGCCATGACTGACAGTGGTAGAAAAGTGAACTCATTTATTTTGTTAACGTATTGTAGATCTGGCAGTGTGGGGGCACCCTGGAGGTCCACCCCTGCTCCCACGTGGGCCACATCTTCCCCAAGAAGGCCCCCTACTCACGGAGCAAGGCGCTGTCCAACAGCGTGCGTGCTGCCGAGGTCTGGATGGATGACTACAAGAACCTCTACTACCACCGCAACCCCCACGCTAGGCTGGTGAGTCGCAGAGTGAGGGAGTGGGTGAGGGAGGGCGCGGGTGAGGGAGGGAGCGGGTGAGGGAGGGAGCGGTAGAGGGAGCGGTTGAGGGAGGGAGTGGGTGAGGGAGGGATTGGGTGAGGGCGGGCGCGGGTGAGGGAGGGCGCGGGTGAGGGAGGGAGCGGGTGAGTGAGGGCGCGGTTGAGGGAGGAAGGGGGTGAGGGAGCGGATGAGGGAGGGAGCGGGTGAGGGAGTGGGTGAGGGATTGAGGGAGTGTCTGAGAGAGTGGGCGTGTGAAGGAGCCTGCCGTAACTCCTCCTGTCTTCATTGCACAATGATAGAGTTGTGCAACATATATATTTGTACATCTCTTTCATAAGACGGGGCAGTAGTGTTTAAAGACCTTGTTGACCAACTCACAGTGGATGTGAGTTGTGAGGGTGAGGGTGAGCCGTGTGAGTCCATCATCAGAGTGTCCTGACTGTGTGTGCCAATTATCCTGAGGGAGTCAACAGCCCTGGAAACGTAATTATTGGGAGGGAAGGACTATCTTTTGTACGGCTGGGGAAATGGACGGCTTTCTTTCCCTAATGGTTTCCAACAATTTCTCAGAACTGACATGCATCCAAAGGGGGCTTTTGCCCTCTGCATAAACCCCTGGCATCCACGGGCTGTGGTGGTGGAAACGCTCCACTGACTTTTAGGTGACACAACTGAAACGTGAGTGGCACATTTGTTGGTGAGGTGGCGCGTCAGACTCCACGGTGTGTGATTACCCACCTGACGTGTGTGTGTGTGTGTGTGTGTGTGTGTGTGTGTGTGTGTGTTGTGTGTGTGTGTGTGTGTGTGTGTGTTGTTGTGGTGTGTGTGTGTGTGTGTGTGGTGTGTCACACGGTGTAGTTAAGGGTTGACATTGCCCGTAACGGTGTGATCAGTGGCGTCATGGGGCTGAGAGGAGCTGCTTGTGCCAAACGAGAGAAGAGAAGTGGGTCAGGGCATGAGAGGTAGGAAAGAGGAAGGGGAGATTAAGGCAGGAGAGGTAGGAGAGAGGAAGAAAGATTAAAAGCAGGAGAGGTAGGAGAGGAAGGGAGATCAAGGCGGGAGAGGTAGGCGAGAGGAAGGTAGATTATGTCTGGAGCGCTAGGTTAGAAGAGAGAGGATGGTATATTAAGGGCAGGAGAGAGATGTGGTAAGGACAGGCAGGCAGGTAGGTGTCAGGAGAGAGCTTGTAAAACAGGCCAAAGTCTTTAGTTTGGAATTTTATGCCAGATATACATTTACATTTACATTTAGGGCATTTAGCAGACGCTTTTATCCAAAGCGACTTACAATAATTAACATTTGTCATAAGAAGGTGCATCAATATATCGCTGTCGGTACAGAAAGGATGTTCATAGAACCAAGTGCAAGTAAAACATCGCTAGGCTAACCAATTCCCTGTGTTGCAGCAATGATAGCAGCTACCTGCAGTTGCTACACAGTTAAGTACTATAATACAATAGCAATACAACACAATGCAGTGTACAATGCTGGCCAGAGGGGGAGTCCGCTATGCAGAGTCGAGGTGGACTCTGAACAGGTGAGCCTTGAGTCCTTTTCGGAGATAGTGAGCGACTGCGATCCTGAGAGCGGCAGAGAACTCGTTCCACCACTGAGGTCCCAAAAACCGAGAAAAGTTGTGACTTTGCTGAACGGCCTTTGCTAGCTCTTAGCGATGGCGGTACCAGACGTCCAGCAGAGGTAGTTGAGTGGAAGGATCTGGATGCGCTGCAAAGGTTTAATCGCAGAGGGAGGAAGTCCAGCCAGGAGTGAGTTGCAGTAGTCGAGGCGGGAGATGACCAGTTTTTGGACTAGAAGCTGAGCTGCTTCCCTTGTGAGAAGGGCCGGGATTCTGCGGATGTTGTAAAGTGCCAATCTGCAGGATCGGGCCACTGCAGTGATGTTTTGCGGTGCAGCATAACTGATTGTCCAATACCACAACCGAGGTTTTCTGGCAGTTGGAGAAGGAGATACAGTGATGTTCTCAACGGTGACCAGTAAGTCCATGTCTGGGCAATCTTTCTCTGGGATTAGGAGGAGCTCGGTTTTGTTGAGGTTAAGCCTCAGGTGATGATCAGTTGTCCAGGTGCTGATGTCCGCCAGACATTCCGTTATGCGTGTTGCCATCAGGGCTTTATCAGATGAGTGGAAGAGAGAAATAGCTGAGTGTCGTCAGCATAGCAGTGATAGGAAAAGCCGTGTGATACAATTACCGAGCCCAGCGATCTGGTATAGAGGGAGAACAGAAGAGGCCCCAGTACAGAGCCTTGAGGGACACCAGTTTCAAGCGTGCAAGGTTTGGACAAGGAGCCATGTGAACCAGGAAAGAGCAGATTCAGCGATGCCAAGTTCGGCAAGAGTGGCAAGTAGGATCTGGTGGTTCACTGTGTCAAATGCTGCGGACAGGTCGAGGAGAATGTGAACCGATGAGAGGGACGAGGCTCTGGCAGCATGGAGGGATTCAGTCACCGCGAGGAGAGCCGCCTCAGTGGAGTGTGCCTTCTTGAAACCTGACTGGTGAGGGTCAAGGAGGTTGTTAGATGAGAGATAGGAGGACAGTTGGTTAGCAACGGCTATGCAAATAGGTTAATGTCTGCATTCTGGTACATGTGTCTTAAGTTGAGCTGTGGAGCTAATGCCTTGGCACCTGGAGAGTTAAATCAGGCGATAATGCTAACTGGTAGCGGGTACGCACAGGGAGATAGCGCTACGGGTGGACAATGGAGTGACCACCGAGTGAACCACATTCACTCCTATTTATTGGCTCGGTATGGTTCATTCTCTCGTTGAGACTTACTGTCTATAAAAGTCGTCTATATAGAGACACTCTGTTACCGGCCCCCTTAAAGGCGTGCACACACACACACACACACACGGACACGGACACACACACACACACACACACACACACACACACACACACACACACACACACACACACACACACACACACACACACGGACACGGACACGGATACGGACACACACAGTTGATTGTATCTTTTTTTATACACTGTATAAAATAAAATAAATGTGCTCTTAAACATCGGCATGAGACGACATAAAACCAGGATCTACATATCAGACGAAATGGCTCGTGGAAACAATCCCTGGACACTCCTCCGACGTGTGTACGACCAGCCTATCAGCTTTCGAACCAGGATGTTTGTGTATGTTCACTTCTGATCAGATCCAATCTATGTGTGCAATGGGTGCGGCACCCTTACTGTTTTTTTGCCTAATGTCTTTTAATTCAACAACCTGGCGCCGCCCACGCCCAGAGCTCAGCAACATGTGCCAGAAAACGTGGTTTAAAGTGTTTTAATGTTTTATGGGAGTCTGATTTGTTAAACAGGGATCCAGATTTGATGGTCTTCTTATAATCTGGATCCTGGATGATTCTTAGCATTGGTATCAGCGTGTACTTTAGGCTCCCTGATCGCTTTCGGCATGACTTAAACATATTTGACTATAGGCTAGAGCCAATACTGTGACATGCAGCACCAATCTGCATGTCTCTGTCATTACAGTCGTAATCCATAGCTGTATTCTCTAACTCAAGACATGTCTAACACAAGGCCTGCAGGCGAATCCGGCCCGCTACCTCATTTTATTTATTATTTAAATAATAAAATAAAATAGTCTCACAATACCAACCGCGAAATAACGGTGTCATGACGTTAGTTGAAAAGTGCTACAAATATTCCCAAAATGTCAAAGAGAAAAGTTTATGCAGAGGAAAGGCAATTTAATGAAAGATGGGTAAGAACATGCATGTTTGTGCTTCAAGGAGAAAAACAGTCTGTCTTCTGTGCTTCAAGGCAGTTATAATGATGGTAAAACAATGTTATAATACCACAGAGAAATGTGCTTACAATATATTTTTTAATGTATGTAATTGCATGTACAATATTTGTACACTTGAATAAATAATAATCAAATTCAGAGACAGTAATTTAACAATATGTTAAGCAGTAGTTACATTTATATAGTCTAACAGTTACAATTGGCCGTTTGGGGGCAACCATAATGCTGATGTGGCCCGGGGTGAAATGAGTTGGACACCCCTGCTCTTACTCGTCTATTATTCTTAGTGGTTTTACTCGCCTGCTTCTTGCAACAGTTCCATGAAAACTGTTTGTATTTTTAGATGCTTAAAAAGAGTGCAACATGGTTGTAGCGCGACTATTGTAACGCGGGAATTACCAAAGGTCAATTACTTGTATATGAGATACAGGATACACTGGCAATACATGTTTGTCTCCTGTCTCGGATTAAAAAAGAGCCTCAACCCTTTAACATTGCTTTATAAACGTTTTTTAATCATTTCAAATGCAGTAAATGAGCAGGGAGAGGAGGTAGGCTCTTCCTCGTGCTGGTGGTGTATTCAATAAAGGCTTGATGCGTGTTCCTAGGAAGCCTTCGGGGACGTGACGGCGCGGCTGCAGCTGAGACAGAAGCTGGGCTGCAAGAGCTTCAAGTGGTTCCTGGACACCATCTACCCAGACCTCTCTGTCCCGGAGGACCGGCCCGGCATGTTCGGCATGGTGAGCAACGGCACGCCGGTAGACACCCTGGACCCGGTGGACATGATGGATCCATTTAGATCTACCACCCATCACTGTGCTCCTAAATATTCACACTGACGATCCCATTCAGCCGATGCCCTGGAGATCAGCTAGTCTTCCTGGGGTCAAGACAATGTTGTAAATTGCACTCACGCTAATTATTTAACAATAGCAGACAAACATTGAGGTAAAGAAATTAAAATAGCAGCAACGCATCTTTTAATTGATGTTTTTACGCATTTGATTTCAGGTACACCTTTCGAGTTAGAATCGTAATCGTATTTTTCTAAATGAACGAGATATCCCAAAATCCTAGTGTGAAGCTCGCCTTCACTTGAGAGCTTGATACCATGGAAGTGTTTTTACTTTTACTTTTTACTTACATTTTTACTTATTCTTCTTTTATTTACTTATATTGAGATATTGGCAGATGGTTGTGTACTTAGTAATAAAGATCATCATTGTTATCAGTTTGTTGAATTTGTCAAGCACCTCTGGATGTTGCGGTTGTTCAGATGGAAGCCCATTCTGACATAATTTTGCCTGTAACTCGTAACCCCTTAGATCTCATTCCTGAGATTGTATAGAATAGTTGGAGGGTCAGGCTGTAAATGAGCTGCAACTGCACTCCATGCAGGCGAGGGCTTCAGGCTGAATATTGAGGTGTTATTTCAGAAAAACTTTCGTATTTTCCATTAAATGTTTTTCTTGGAATTCTGAGAATCATCTTGTTAATTCAGAAAAACAGGGTAAATTTTTTTTCTGATTTGAATTCATTACGCTTCCGATAAGAGGCACTGTGTTTCTGTGAATAACACGGTCCATGTCTATGGAGAGAGACAGCTTTGATGATGCCTGTTTGTCTGTTTTAGCTGAAGAATCGCGGCATGACCAACTACTGCTTCGACTACAACCCTCCTAACGATATCCTGGTGTCGGGCGAAAGGATCATCCTGTACTCGTGCCACGGCATGGGCCAGAACCAGGTGCCTCCCGCCCGACGCTTGACCCAATAGCTGACTGGCATAGATGAATGAGAGAGGGAGAGAGAGAGACGATCAGCCTCAGCCATCCGTTTCCAGGAGTAAACGCATGTTGGCTCCGGAGGGTCTGCTTAGCTTATGAGATGGAGGGGGGTGACCTGTAAACGGAAGGTTGCTAGTTTCCGCCTCGCTGAGTGTCGACGTGTCCCTGAGAAAGACACCTCATCGCTACCGCTCCTGACGAGCTGGCTTTCGCCTTGCATGGTTGACTCCAACGTCGGTGTGTGCATGTGTGTATGAAAGTCGCTTTGGAGAAAAGCATCTGCTAAAAAGCCAATGTTCTGTTCTCAACTTCCCCTTTTCCAACACATCCCAGCCAACTCCATTATAATAACAATAACCGCCTCCATCGTTCCGAACGATCCACACCTTGTCTATTTCCCCTTTTATTTATTTGCATATCTTTTCTCCTGTTCTTTTGTTATTGAATGAGCCCCCACCTCCTCCCCCACCACCTCCCCTCCCAACCCACGAAGGAGTGGTGGAGCTGGTTTCCAACGTGTTCAGTTTGTTGCAATCTGCAAGCTCACCTCTCTCACCTACACACTGCACTTCTGAGCATTGCTTTGAGTGTCAATTGGCTCCCATATCACCACAACACACGCTCACACCCAAGTGCCATGCCATGTTTGTTTTTCCTAATACGTTTAGTGGGAACTTCCTGGTTCAAAATACACACTCAGGCACGCACGCACGCACGCACGCACGCACGCACGCACGCACGCACGCACGCACGCACGCACGCACGCACGCACGCACGCACGCACGCACGCACGCACGCACGCACGCACGCACGCACGCACGCACGCACGCACGCACGCACGCACGCACGCACGCAGGCACAGGCAGGCATGCAGGCAGGCAGGCAGGCAGGCAGGCAGGCAGGCAGGCAGGCAGGCAGGCAGGCAGGCAGGCAGGCAGGCAGGCAGGCAGGCAGGCAGGCAGGCAGGCAGGCAGGCAGGCAGGCAGGCAGCAGGCAGGCAGGCAGGCAGACAGGCAGGCAGGCAGGCAGGCAGGCACAGGGCAGGCAGGCAGGCAGCAGGCAGGCAGGCAGGCAGGCAGGCAGGCAGGCAGGCAGGCAGCAGGCAGGCAGGCAGGCAGGCAGGCAGGCAGGCAGGCAGGCAGGCAGGCAGGCAGGCAGGCAGGCAGGCAGGCAGGCAGGCAGGCAGGCAGCAGGCAGGCAGGCAGGCAGGCAGGCAGGCAGGCAGGCAGGCAGGCAGCCAGGCAGGCAGGCAGGCAGGCAGGCAGGCAGGCAGGCAGGCAGGCAGGCAGGCAGGCAGGCAGGCAGGCAGGCAGGCAGGCAGGCAGGCAGGCAGGCAGGCAGGCAGGCAGGCAGGCAGGCAGGCAGGCAGGCAGGCAGGGAGGCAGGCAGGCAGGCAGGCAGGCAGGCAGGCAGGCAGGCAGGCAGGCAGGCAGGCAGGCAGGCAGGCAGGCAGGCAGGCAGGCAGGCGCAGGCAGCAGGCAGGCAGGCAGGCAGGCAGGCAGGCAGCAGGCAGGCAGGCAGGCAGGCAGGCAGGCAGGCAGGCAGGCAGGCAGGCAGCAGGCAGGCAGGCAGGCAGGCAGGCAGGCAGCAGGCAGGCAGGCAGGCGCAGCAGGCAGGCAGGCAGGCAGGGTGGGTGAAGCCTTCCTCCAGCAGCGACATCCCTAACTTGGGACCCCCTCCTCCTGCAGTTCTTTGAGTTCACCTCCGCCGGGGAGATCCAGTACAACACCAGGGCCCCGGAGGGCTGTGCTGCGGTCGACAACGTGTCCACCTACCTCACCGTCATGCACTGCAGCGGTCACCTCAAACCCGTGCCGCCCGACCAGAAGTTTGAGTTCCGGAAGGTAACGCCCC
Source organism: Gadus morhua (assembly GCF_902167405.1). Classification (NCBI taxonomy): domain Eukaryota; kingdom Metazoa; phylum Chordata; class Actinopteri; order Gadiformes; family Gadidae; genus Gadus; species Gadus morhua. Next base: position 21,650,752 of record NC_044069.1, read on the forward strand.
ACGCCACTGGGTTTGAACTCGCCTTTGAGTGACACGTCCAACCCCATGTGTGTTCAGCGTGCCCCTTGACGCAGTCGTCGTCACCTCTGTATGGAAACGTTGTCTGTTCCTCCCTCAGGACGGGACCCTGTTCCACCCGGGCAGCAACAAGTGCCTGGAGGCGGTGTCCAAGACGGACAACGGCAAGCCGGCGCCCGGCCTGCGAACGTGCAGCGACTCGGCCAACCAGCACTGGGTCTTTGAGGAGAGGATGCCCTAGTACAGCGGGGGGGCGGGGGCTCGTCTCTCATTGGTGGGACCCTGGTCAAGTGTGAGGTGATCAAAATCGGGGTCGAATTAAGAGATGTTCTACGTTTACCGTCTCCTTCTGAGAATCGACCAGAACGCAAGGAAGGAGTGGTTTTCCGCCCTTTTTCCGGGCTTTTATTTTGAACTTTTGGTTTCTCATCACAGCTTGCTGTTATTGGACCAATTAGGATAAGTACAGGTGACCTGCACCATGAAGTCATTTTCAGCTCAATTTTATAATGGAAGATGAAGATAACGTCGTTCGCTCAATCTCACGCAAAGTTTATGCTGGTCCACACATCGGGGAGGGACGAGAGAACGTGGAATATTCCAGATTCAACTGGTTCGGCAAACTTGTGAGAAGAGTTGACCTTTGTGATTATACATCCTAGCGCTTGGACCTGATGTCCTAGACTGCAGCACTGTGTCATTGTTGAGTCGGCACCATTCAGGGACGTTGATCTCAATCACGGTGTCCACTAGAGGGCGCCAACACACCATTTAGTAATTAGCCTCCAACTGCCGCCAGGCGTTTTTTGACCTTTCTAACCGTTCACTAGTTTGGGTTTTTGTCTAGATCATTAGTTTAGCAATGGCCTTATGTTCGCCTCATCCACTCTGATGACGGCAGAAATACGCAGGTTTTGGAGGAATCTTTATTTTCTTTCACAAGACTTTGCAGTGCTAACAACAGAAGGCAAAACCATGGTTAAATGTTTTTGGAGTCGCTCCCATCGTGTTGGTTACTCCTAATTCTTAGTGTTGATATCCCTGTTAGCCAATAAGTCATGGACAGCTTTTCTAGGGGGGAAGGGTGCTGATGTGCATTCAAATCTTGACCTGTGTACTCATTTCCATTTGATTCATTTCATATGAAGTATGTATTTTTGTGTGTTTTCATTCTCATTTGAATGTCAGTCTGTGTTGCTACGTCGATTTGCTGTTGAATACTGCAAATACTAATTGAAGGTATTTTCCTTGATTATTTATAAAAGTGCCTTATCCTTGACAGAAAGACAGCCAACCAACGTATGAGAAAAAATCATCATGGATAATATGTGATTAATATAATACTACACACTTGTTTTTACTATCGATTACAAAAATATAAAATGGGCAAAATAATGTCTAACCCCTGTCTGGAAGTCATTTTCCTTCCCTACACGTTTGTTACGTCTTTGCATTACCCTCTGTATCGTTCCTTCCCTGTGTGTGTGTGTGTGTGTGTGTGTCGGTCCATTGTGTACACAGTAGGCTACACAACTCACGCACACACCTAAGAACCGTGTGTGTGTGTGTGTGTGTGTGTGTGTGTGTGTGTGGTGGGGGGCAGGACAGCTGTGGACACCTGCTCATTGCTGGAGTGACATATGGATGGTTCTGGTCGCACGGTGGCTGGATTTCCGCTCTGTCTACTCCGACTCCTTTTAGATATATTGTGTCTTTTTATATATTTATTTTCAGGGTAGTGAAGGGCGAGGAAACTGATTGGTGGAACACGAGAGCCGGTTATTCACAGAGCATTCACAGCCTGAGGTCTAAAGAGGAGAGAGCGAAGGAATGGATGGATGGATGGAGATGGAAAGAGTGTGTGTGTGTGTGTGTGTGTGTCTGTGCATGCGGGTGTTCAGCACTCAAAGCAATTTCCTGTTCCATTTAGGAACGGAAGTCATGCGCTGTGAGCTTTTGTGTGAGGAAGGGGCGGAGTCGTGACGAGGTGGAGTGAAGCTATTTACGACGTCTTTGATCGATAACCTCTCCGGTCAGCGGGGCCCTGGGTCCGCTGTGGCCCCCGGTGTTTCATACTTGACTCGATCGCGACCCCGGAAGGAATGGCTGCACATGGCTCACATTTATTCAGATTCTGTCCACTTATGGAGAGTGAAAGGTCTACCCTGTGTGCTCTATGGCACGGGAGTCAGAATTATAGCTGTTTGATACTTTCATTTGAATCACCTCCCCATACAGGTTAGGCAGTCATGGACCTAAAGTGTGTGTGGGGGGGGGGGGGGGGGGGGGGGGTGGGGACCATTAGCAGGGGTTGCATGGGCGCAGTGACAGCGCTCTGGTACGGTTCATCTGGGGCCGGCTGGACCTGCTGGAGCGCTACGGTCTCTGGTGCGGCGCGGGGCAGAGCCAGCTGGCCGCGTTGGGCAGCCCTCAGCAGGTCCTGGGCTACAACTCCTACATGATCGCAGGGCCTCCAAGACACGCAACGCTCCCACTACCACAACATCTAGATTGAAAAAGTACAAATAGGATCAGCTGGCAGATAATGCCGCGGTGGCCAATCCAAGTGTTTTGGGGGCGCGTCCAGGTGGGGAGTGACACACTAATCCCTCTGAATGCAGAAACCAATAGAATCCAGCAGCCCTTTTCAATCGTCCTCCGCTGCCGTCTTTAAGACACTGAAGAGCTTCATTGCCTGGGCTTTGAGGGCCCGTATAAACCTCCCATCTGCCTCTTATTAGTGTTCTTCGTACTCCCCCGGTGCCATCTGTTAGGCCAGACACGTCCTTTTCGCTGTGCCCTTCCACTGGCGGTATGTAAATGTAATACGCCGATCCATGGCAATAAACCCTGTATTGGTAGTTAGGAGGCTGCGACGGTCGTATGTTTCTGACAGAACATGAAGCAATGCTTTTTTTTATTTTTATGTCGTACTCGCCCCTGTCCCCGGTGCCTGCGGCTTGTTTTAATGGAGGCTGTATTTCAGGTGTGTGATACCGGCTGGGGACCACACATGCTAAGTGGAACGTTGGGCTTGGAGCTCCATTGTGTTGGAGCAAAGGTTTATAAAGTCCAACCCCAGAGGTGTCGATGTGTTTAAGGGACGTAGTGTTCCGTTTTCAAGGTATTGCTCTATCGTAATCTTCTACAAAAAATGACTCGCCTGGAGGCCTTAAAATCAACATTTATGTTAGCAGAACGATTTGTGTAACTACAATGTTGTTCTCCCCACACGCATTCCTATGGGCTTGTCCAAATCGACCTAATGCAAATTAAATGAAAATTAATGAACAAATCTGTTGTTTTTCCACATAATATGTCCAAATTCTTAGGCTCGTTGTTGGTAATCCGTGTGTGACTCATCTGCATCCACAATGAGTCCATTTGTCATCACCCGTTCCTAACAAGGGTGGGAGAGGGGGGAAGTTGCAAAAAAACAATAGGCCCGACCCTACAGTGGGTGGCGCGTGTTCTGTTAGCGACCATTCACTGGGTCGGAATCTAAATCACTGATGGGCGAGAGGAACCGCCCAATGTACGTTCGGACCCTTGGACCCTAGCAACTTCCATATGGAGTGGAATCAGGCTGGTGGTGACAGAAAGACTGAAGGGAGGGAGGCGGTTCTTTCATATCTGATTGATTATCACACCAGCTGTTGGGGAAGATGGTGAAATGTCGCGGTCGTGCCAAGTCCCTCTGCCCCGCTGGTTCAGCCGAGCCCCACATCTCCCTCAGCCGGTCGTTCCGCCAGTTGATATTTTGGTTTCACTGGGTGTGCGCCGCGCGGGTTATCTTTATTTTGGTGTGATTCCAGATTCTTGTCGAGACTTAAAACTCTGCACTTTTAGTCTGCAGAGGTACACACGAGGAATATGAAATATGTCAAACATCCGAATAGATTCTACAATGGATTACAGAAAAATATCTAAATTGAGTCATTTTCCTATAGCCCAATATATTAAAGCTCCACTCTTCCATAATCAAACGTGTGTGTGCGTGTCTGCGTGTGTGTGTGTGTGTGTGTGTGTGTGTGTGTGTGTGTGTGTGGTGTGTGTGTGTGTGTGTGTGTGTGTGTGTGTGTGTGTGTGTGTGTGTGCGCGCGCGCGCGCCTGTCCGCATGTGCGCTCGTTTGCGCGCGCGCTTTATTTCCACGTACGTGTCACAATGCCTAAAATAAGAATCCGGAACATTTGCGCTCCGCTGCATGATGCATGTGAGTCAAGCTGGTGCCTCCGTCACGCAGGGAGCGCGCATTACGAGTGAGAAGTCGCCAGAGAGCCTCAGATCCTGACAGGCGCTAATGCTGTCTCGTAGGCGCCTCTCAACCGCTCCTTAGGACAGAAACAGAAAGGAAGAACCGAGGGTGGCTGGCTTGTGACTGCTGCGAGAGCGAGACTACCGTATTATGCTCCCCTCCCCCCCAGGTGTAAGACTTTGGTGGTGCGTTGTTGTATTTAAAGTGTCAACGAATTATGGGACTGCTCTGAAAGGGAAAACTCTGTGTCCTCGTTAACCGCGTCGTCTGAGGACGGAATGTAAAAACTCACACACACCACACACACACACACACACACACACACACACACACACACACACCACACACACACCACACACACACACACACACACACACACACACACACACACACAACACGCTGTGGAAGGTTCCCCACCGTGCCAGTCCTCGGAGATGCCACGGCTCCGGTTGTCAAGGAGCCTCGCGCGCACGCGCGCACGCACACACAGCCACTGCAACGCTACTAGCATCAGCGAGAAGCCATTTTCCGCACACCGTGTCAGTTTAGTTTATGTAATTCCCAATGCACAGAAGAGCTGTGGAGCAGTGGATGTTGCCTGCATACATTAGATGACACACTTTCAGGAGCTGCTCCAGACGGGATACAGAACACGCAAGGAGGCCTAGTTCGAAAATGGATCTTGCTTCTAAATTCCACCCTGTTTAGTTTTTTTTCAGATCTCATCAGGTAGATAAAGCAGGGAATTTAAACTGAAACTGAAACTATGAGAATCACATACTTTTTAACTTTATTTCCCGATCCTCACTGTATGCAGTTTTTTCCCCCTATCTTAGCTGAATGCAGTTTTGCTGGGGGCCAGGCTGACATTTCATGTTCCTTCCACTTCATGGAGCCGCACATGTTGCCATAGATCCTGGTTCCTTGGTTATGAGCAGGCCTACGACTATTTGCAAGGCATTAAGAAACGTTAAGCATCTAGTCCTTCACAGTTAAAAAACTGAATTTAAAAAACACAAGGGGGGCCTCCAGTGGATCTTGTCGAGAATAAAATCCAAGTTGAGACGCTAGCATATGTTGAGAATAACTAGAAAATGATTACCTTGTCTTTAAACCGCAGAAGCGGTAAAATGGGGTTGTAAATTTTAAAATACTACAAATAAACTGCTCTGTAGTACAAGAAGTCCCTTAATTCGCATCCTTGCCTAGAACCCGAATGCTAGCATGCACCGCCCAATGCTGGTGTGAAACCGTGACAGAATTAAATAATACCATGTTCATTGTTGGTTGAGTGAGCGTCCGTAAGTAGTTAGAGATAATGCAGATTCAAGCTTTAGTTAACCCTTCATTTTTTGACAGATATAGAAAACAAATAAATCTTTTTTGCAAGCAATCCCTTCAGACACAGAGGCTTTATGTCTTGTGCGAACTGAGAGCACAGTGTGGACCAACAGTAGTCCTTGTTTCTTATGACGTGATGCCAATGGTTATTTCCTTCCAAGGTTATCTTTAACTCGCCAGCCTCTAATGTAAACGAGCATATGGGCTTTACTGTGATGGCATTAGGCACTTCATGTTTTATTAATTACGGTATTTTTGGAAAATAAAGGGGTGGCTTGTATCCAAACAAGCAACGCCTTTTTTTTTTTTTTTTAAATACGGTACTTGACATCTACCAAGGCCCTAAAGGTGAAGGGGTTCGTGGACCATTTAGCTTTCATAGCACTGCTTTCTCCATACAATAGAGTTGCCAAGAGACATTCTCTAAACCTGCTTCCCCTCCCTCCACGATATGGTTCAGCTGTGAGCCTCGCGGATCACCAGAAGGCCGCGCGACGAGGTGCAGCATTGCCACCTCCCGTTTCCTCCCTCTCCCCCTCTCGCTAATTTTCTCAGAGATAATCAACTTGCATCTGTGGCAGCACATTAAACATCCTATATTGGTTTCAATCATTGAAACCACCAGGGGGGCCGTCTACAGTATTACTTTGTTTGTGAAGCACATTGTGATACTGTGGTATAACAAAACATTTGAAGAGGTATTCATTTTCAGATTACCATTGACCGTAGTTCAGGAGATACAAGAACCATAGTCCTTAAGGCATCTGATTGAGTTTTGATCACAATTTGTTAGCCCACCTGGTTAAAATCAGACTCCTTGAACTGCAATGGCTTTGAAAATGTGATAAAAAGACAAATCATCACGTCTGTATTGTATCTCCCTGACCTCACGAGATATAACAATAACTGTACTGTCTCTAATTGTGTCTTTAGCAGAGTTTGTGGTTCGGACACCAAACTGCAATTTATTGCAGTGCTATGAAAGTTAAAGGGTCCACAAACATCTTCCTCAAATGCCTTTAGGGCCTTGGTAGATGACAAGTACTGTGTAAAAAAATAATACAGTACTTGTCAGCTTGTTCGGACCAAAGCTGACGCTGAGGCTTATTTTATTATTAAGTTCTTCAAAGGAAAGGAAATCTGTTTTCATTAATTTGCGTTTAAGTGATAAAACGTGCCTAATGCCATCACAATGTAAAGCCCATATGCTCGTTCACATTAGAGGCTGGCGAGTAAAAGAAATAACTATTGGTATCACTTCATAAAAAGATCATCATGAAATATGATTCCATATTGCCTTTAATGACTTTGTCATCAGAGTAACATTCTGGTCACTCAACATCCCCAAGGTGTTTGTTTTGTTCTGAGACGAGGGAATAAATCATCACTAACATCTTTACGACCTATTTCAGTCCATCCCTCTGATAAATAAAGGGGCGTTTCCTTGGATGAACACTAATACACAGAACCAGCCAACCCATTGTATTGAGTGTCTACATCGCTGCTATCCACAACTCAATACACCCAATCCACAGTGAGGAGATGCCTCACTGTGTGTCCTGGACCATGGACCTGTCTGTCATGTCCTGGACCATGGACCCTGGATCATGTCCTGGACCATGTCCTGGACCGAGGACCATATCCTGGACCATGTCCTGGATCGTGGACCATGTCCTGGACCATGTCCTGGACCATGTCCTGGACCATGTGCTGGACCGTGGACCATGTCCTGGATCGTGGACCATGTCCTGGACCATGTGTTGGACACTGGACCATGTCCTGGACCATGTGCTGGACCGTGGACCATGTCCTGGACCGTGGACCATGTCCTGGACCGTGGACCATGTTCTGGACCGTGGACCATGTCCTGGACCGTGGACCATGTGCTGGACCATGGACCATGTCCTAGACCGTGGACCATGTGCTGGACCATGTGCTGGACCGTGGACCATTTGCTGGACCATGGACCAGGTCCTGGACCGTGGACCATGTGCTGGACCATGGACCAGGTCTTGGGCCGTGGATCATGTGCTGGACCTTGGACCAGGTCCTGGACCATGTCTTGGGCCGTGGATCATGTGCTGGACCATGGACCAGGTCCTGGACCATGGACCTGGTCCTGGACGTGGACCATGGACCATGTCCTGGACCATGACCTCAAACCTGGACCAGGTCCTGGGCCGTGGATCATGTGCTGGACCATGGACCAGGTGCTGGACCATGTCCTGGACCATGGACCATGTCTTGGGCCGTGGACCATGTGCTGGACCATGGACCATGTGCTGGACCATGGACCATGTGCTGGACCATGGACCAGGTGCTGGACCATGGACCATGTCTTGGTCCGTGGACCATGTGCTGGACCTGTGTAAAGAATTATAGTTGTATGATAACAAATTTTAATTGCATAATAATCGTAATAGTTAGAACAGCGTATGGAAAGGTATTCCAATACTAGATGATAACAGGAGAATAAGGCAACTACTATGACGCAGTGAATATATTCCCAAACCTCTTTCCACGTTCCATCGGCCTTCCCATCGCCCGGTCACTACGCCTTTGACAAGACGGCCGTATCAGTTACTGGCAGAGCAGGAGGACAGGAGCAGTGAAGTAATGAGACACATGATGAGGTGCTCCAACCTCATTGGAGGCTTTGCCGACTGTTGATTATCTGCAAGAGCTAGTCAAATCTACACAGCAATTCCTGTGCAGGATAAGCGGATGCGTCCTCAGTCAGAGGCCCCTTAAGACCTCGCTTTATTGGATGCTTGTCAAGCTTTATACGTACTGGAACAGCGGGTACAATGGCAATCAAGGAGATGAGGATCCGTCTGCCGTTTTTACTGTGGCTGCTCTGGTCCGAGCCAACACTGGCCTGAGTCGTTGGTGGGCGGTTCGCCTGGGATTCATCCACTGAAAAAAACAAAACGTAATGCGGCGATCGTGTTTGTCCAAACGATTATTTCCTTTCCTTTTTCTCCTTTTTTTGTATTTTCTTCTGCCACAGACTCTGAGCGTATCAAATGTGCCTCAGAGTGGATCATGTAGCAAGAATGATGCACCCTGCCAACGAGAAGCCAGTGCCAGAGTCACATTGATTCACTCCCCCCTACAGACTGTGAATTTTCGCAGCTTGCTCCTCATCTTCGCCACCACCACAACCATCACGGTTTAGATTGATCAAATGTCTCTTTAATGTGTTCCTGCTAGATAAACAGTTTCCCCCGGCGATTACCCATACCATCCCCAGCTCGCATTCATTATGCTTCATCTTATTACTTGATTGCTGCCTAAATGGACAGCTTTATGTCCCCTGAGGGCCATAATATATTTTGTTTGGACAAGATTATGTGCCGTTGCATATCATCCTGGGCACTCTGTTTTTTTGTTTATTCAGGGTTTTTAATTGAAAAATGGGATAATTTAATCAAGTGAAAGTCAAGGTGATGTTCCATTTCTGTAACCCTAGTTATCTCGATAATGCATGGATTTCATTTTTGGTTCCTTCTGTTTTTCCTGCGATTGTTTGAACCTCACGAGATTGTTCATTTTCTTTTATTATGTAGACAAAGTCTGTCGTTTTCAGTTAAATCACGCAGGACAGAGTGACAGGTGACCTTCTCGGACTCACATCATTCCCCCTGGTGTCAGGCTCGGAGAAGGAATCCAATCCAGCTCAACACAGAACTCCCACTCCCACACCACGAGCTCCACTCCCCCCCTCTCCCCCCTCTCCCCCCCTCTCCCCCCCACCGGGTCCCAGCCGTGACGGCTCCGAGCCCCCCCGTCCCGAGCCTCATCCTGTGGGCCGCGGCGGCTTCCTTCAGGCCCACTGCGGTGGAGGAGGAGCAGGTGTCTGGGGGTGCTCCACCCGCCGCGCCGTTCAGCCCGGCCCCAGTGGAACCCTCCATGTGCCCCATCAGCCCCCTCGTGCAGCATAGGAGCCAGGTGCGAGAGGCTGTCTCAGCCAGAGGACGACCCCCACAGCAGCCAGCCACGAGCCTGTAGCAGCACCACGGACAGCCCAGGAGCTGCAGTCCAGACAACATGACTCACAGGAACGTGTGGGAGATGGGACCCCCAGCCGCGACGTTCCTGTCCTGTTCTCACCTTGAACCGCCCCTCATTTGTAGAGAGAAGACCCTTGACATGGTTGTCCAACAGTGTGCGATGAAATTGAATTCCGCTCCCTCTTAAGCCAAGGGGCCGGGGATGAGTGTGTCGAGGTGTGTGTGTGTGTGTGTGTGTGGGGGGGGGGGGGGGGGCAGTGACATGAGCAGCCCGCCCACTGTTCGTGGCGGGCATGTATGTGTGAATTAAAAACCTCATCGCTTCACAAGGGGCACTGTCAACAGTCTGAGGTAATCTCTGTGGTCACACAGTCCCCCCCCCCCCCCCCCACACACACACACACAAAAAACACAAACACACTCACGTAAACACATCCAATCGGACCCTATCCTGGCAGTCTCTGCCTCTTTTGTGAGCTTTTTTTTCACTCAATCAAGCTGCATTAGCATATTCCTGGCTTATACGGTGTGATTTATTTCAAAATAATTTCTCTTGCCAAGGAATTAATTACGGCGCTGTATTAACCTTATCTGGCGCTGCAGAGGGGGTGGATAAGAGGGAGATGGGGCGAAGAAGGAGGAAGCAATGGAGCTTCGAGCTCAAGCGCATTGACTAATGTGCATTTGAGAGAGACAGAGAGATGGAGAGACAGAGAGAGAGAGAGAGAGAGAGAGAGAGACAGAGAGACAGTGAGAGAGAGAGAGACAGAGAGACAGAGAGAGAGAGAGAGACAGAGAGAGAGAGAGAGAGAGAGAGAGAGAGAGAGAGAGAGAGAGAGAGAGAGAGAGAGACAGAGAGAGACAGAGAGAGACAGAGAGGCAGAGAGACAGAGAGAGAGAGAGACGGAGAGACGGAGAGACGGAGAGACGGAGAGACACAGAGACAGAGAGAAAGAGAGAGAGAGGGAGAGAGAGAGACAGAGAGAGAGAAGAGGAGAGAGAGAGAGAGAGAGACGGAGAGACGGAGAGACGGAGAGACAGAGAGACAGAGACAGAGAGACAGAGAGACGGAGAGAGAGAGGAGCTCCTGAGCTGTGGCCATATCCCGGGTAAAATAAAAATGCATTCCCGGCGATCCATAATTCATTAAGGATGTGGTAATGATGAGGTGCCAGGGAGACAAACAGCTCTGGCTGCCGGTGCAGGGATGTACCACGTATGCAGAAGTACGCAGTTTGTGTGTGACGTTAGAACCCGCCATCGCACTGGTGCCGTGTCTGCACCGACTCTTCTGCTTACCCTCTATGTTATATCACATTGTACTCATGCCGGGGGCGGCCGTAGCTCTGGTTGGCTGGTGTTAGTTCGATCCCCGGCTCCTCCTAGAGTGTGGAGATGACCCTGAGCGAGACGCTTCACCCTCACAGCCCCTGGGGAGGTGGCGGCTGGCGCCTGCGTGGTTGACTCCAGCGTGTGTGAAAGAGTGAATGAATGGTTGAGTCACTTTGGATAAAAGTGTCAGCAAAATCCCCCAAAATGTAAATGTATTTAATAAATAACATTCTTCTGATAGATGGGAACAGGTTAGGCTAGTGGTTAGGTTGTTTGGTATCAGGCTACCTAAAGCCCCTACCTGTTACTACTGACGTGCAACACCCCTCCAAGTTGCTGTGGATGAGAGCGTCTTGTAAATAATTGAACAGGAAACGCAAAGCGATGGAGAGCGCTTGTCTTGTGCCGTGCACCCTACCTTCCTCCTTGGCCTCTCTCTTCCTGGGTGGGCGGGGCTGGTCTGCGGGGGGGGTGCACCGGGGCACAGGGGGCTGCCGGTTCCGGTGGTGCAGCCAAGCCACCGACCTTTTCCAACAGGGAGGGTGGATCGATACGGCTCAACGGGGTGGGGCCTCCGGAACACCCCGGGAGGAGGAGGAGGAGGAGGATGAGAGGAGGAGGAGGAGGAGGAGGAGAGGAGAGGAAGAGGAGAGGAGGAGAGGAGGAAGAGGAGGAAGAGGAGGAGGAGGAGGAGGAGGAAGAGGAGGGGGGAGGAGGGGGAGGGTGGAGGAAGAAGGAGAGGAGGAGGGGGGAGGAGGGGGGAGGAGGAGGAGGGGGGGAGGGGAGAGAGAGAGGAGGTGGAGGAGGAGGAGGAGGGAGGAGGAGGAGGAGGGGAGGGGAGGAGGGAGGGAGAGGAGGGAGGGGAGGAGGAGAGGAGGAGGGGAGGAGGAAAGAGGAGGAGGAGGCCGCAGTCAGCTCACACAGTGTGTCAGTGACAGATGATGCCGCTAATTGCTTGCGGTTGTTCACTTCACCCCCCCCCACACGCATGCACGCACGCACGCACACACACACACACACACATACACACACACACACACACACACACACACACACACACAACAACCGCTGCGTTGGGCACAGTGGTACGGTCAAAGCTGCCACTGAGCCTTATGTGGAGCTATAGCGTTGGAGGAAAGACCCATGGAGAGATATTTCGGGGAGGCCCTGTTTGTTCTGCAACTTTAGCCTGTCATAACAGTTTGTTCTAGAGGGGTTGAAGCCAGTTTAACCGAGAACTATCTTGTAGTTCGAGTGTGGCGGTTGTATCTATCCATCTATGTCTCTTTCTATCTCACTAATTTGTGTGTATCTGTCTGTCTGTCTATCTGTCTGTATTTCTCCTCTACATTTGACTCACATCTGACTGTCATTCTTCCCACCCTGCCATCCAGTTATCTCTCAATCTGCTTACATAAATGTTTTAAAATGCAGATGAGATTCAAATAAAAACATTGCATCTATACATAATATACTAACATATACTAACATAAGGAAATGATTGTACAGATTCAGGATTCAGCTATAGTTTAGGAGAGACCACGCACCACCCCGTGCGTCACACGATGCAAGTCCCATGCTTGGAGGCGGACCAGGTACATATCAGCTCCATGAAGTCCAACGGATGTCGATGGGCAGTGCGAGGCGAGGCTCGCTATGTTGGCGCGAGACCCTGCAGAAACCCCTTCATGTGAGGAGGGGCCCCCTCCCCACCACGGCTCCCTGCAGCAGAGAGATGAGACTGAGGACAAACAATGAAGCTGAGGCTGCCAGGCAGAGAGAGAGAGAGAGAGAGAGAGAGAGAGAGAGAGAGAGAGCGAGAGCGAGAGCGAGAGCGAGAGAGAGAGAGAGAGAGAGAGGAGAGAGAGAGGGAGTGTAATGCCAGGTGGCCTGGCCTAGGGGACTCCTAATGAAGAGACCCTGCCTATCGATCCACCTT
>NC_044069.1:21671150-21673650 GCF_902167405.1 Gadus morhua
TGATCCTGTTCAGCATCTCTTATGAGTAACGAGTTCCTTCTCATTGAATTTAACAAATATGCAAATTCATTTATACAACATATATTTTTGTTGCCTTCTTACCATACAACTCCGATCCGACTAACAAGCGGATATTTTTTGACACATCGATGACAGAGAGCAATCTGAGGCCCTATTCCTCATACAAAGAACCAAACACATACCTGTATTTAGGTGTTTGTAAAGTGGAGGATATCGCGCCCTTTTTTTATCAAGGAATGTCAAAAATATTTGGAATTGATTAATAACGAGTAGAATCCATACTCCTCAACGGTGCTCCATGGTGAAACAACGGTTTAATAATTGAGTTTCATTCCTCCTAGCTACATTGTCAAAGGGATCACCTGGATGTTTTGTAAGCACAAAGGTGTTTCCAGAGCTAATGCAAAGCATTAACAACGTTTAGCAGTAAACACCATCTAATGACGCCTCTTTGCCTTTCCGTTAAACGCTTCTGTTGCACTGTACAATTTACACAGATGCCATTAGTCCAGTGGTTGCGTTATTCGGTCCGTGACTACCATCTTGTATTTCTGTTTCCACACACAGCCCATAATACAATCGTGCCGGTGAACATACATGGCCCTGAGTGGGGGTGCAGAGCCTGTAGGGGAACACTACCCAAATAAAAGGGTAATTTGCATACCGGCGTGGCGATGTAACCCCGGACAAACAGCATGTGGTTTTATCTGGCAAGACAAATAGTTTTTTTTTGTGTGTGCGGTGTGTGTTTTGTGTATGTGTGTGTTTTGTGTGTGTGTGTGTGTGTGTGTGTGTGTGTGTGTGTGTGTGTGTGTGTGTGTGTGTGTATGTGTGTGTGTGTGTGTGTGTGTGTGTGTGTGAGTGAGTGTATGTGTGTGCTTGTGCATCGGTGTATGTGTATGAGGGGGAGAGAGAGAGTGAGAGAGAGAGAGGAGAGAGAAAGAGAGAGAGTGAGGGAGAGTGAGAGAGAGAGAGAGAGTGAGAGAGAGAGAGAGAGAGAGAGAGAGAGAGAGAGAGAGAGAGAGAGAGAGAGAGAGAGAGAGAGAGAGAGAGAGAGAGAGAGAGAGAGAGAGAGAGAGAGAGAGAGAGAGAGAGAGAGAGAGAGAGTGAGAGAGTGAGAGAGTGAGAGAGTGAGAGAGAGAGAGAGTGAGGGAGATTGAGAGAGAGGGAGAGGAGGGGGATACAAACATTTAAGGGTAGAGACAGAGGGATGAAGGGACAGAAAAGAAAGATAAATTAATAGCAACCTAGATATTTTCTCAGCTCTCTAAGGACTTGTGCCACTCCTGTGTATTATGTTTAAGGACCAAAATGGTCTATGATAAATGAGCCATGGTTTTGGGAACAGGGGGTCAGCTCTGCCCCATACTGCTCATGAAAGCTCTGTATGTATGAGCCCTTAATGAAGACGGACGAAACAGGTCGCATGCGGACCGCGACGGAAATGAATCGTCGTGGGAATATTTGCAGTACCATATTGATCACTCTGAATCAGTTGTTTTTTTTGCTTTGTTCCTTCCTCCTCACAACAAATTCTCACGAAAATTCACTTGGAAAAACCTGAATCGATTCTCAAATCAATTGGCCTTACCTAATTAATTGACCATGCATGTGAAGCAATTAAATATGTTTGAGTGTTGGTTTTAATCAATCAAAACCCAGACACATTTTTCAATTCCATAGTTCAATCAAAACTCAAATCCGTTTGAAAACCGATGCAGCGGAATTCTAAAGTGCAGTTTCTCCATGACGTAACACGCTGCATTCTTCTTGGCAACATAACCAAATTCTTGCATTTTCCCATGAATTTTAAATTACATTGTGATACTCCTGAAGAGGGTATTTGGGGTATTTTCTGGAAAAATTATATATTTTACATTTTCGATTTCACTTTTTTTTTGTTTTACTTTTTGGAATACGCGTCTCTCCGGTTAGCTTTGCCGAGACGCTGTCCGTGGTGCTGAACTTCGTCTTAGCTTTCTTGCACATTTAGAAACAACTTTAGCCTTTTGGGGAAAACCATCCTAGTAAAACTGTACGGGAATAGCGAAGACGACTGGGTTCACAAGATACAATACTTAAGAAGACCAAATATTAAGATTAGCTTTTTTTTTGACGAACAGTTGGTAGTAGGACACACATAGGCTACTAGCGTGAAACAATAACCGTAATTATTCACCTTTTCCACCGTGCTGCTCGATGAGCTCCGGCCACAGATGATACTATAACACTCTCCATCTAGTTTCTATAACACAACCGGCCGCTAGGCTTCTCCCTTCCTCCTCCACGCGCTCCCTTCCTTCCTTTCCTTCCGTCGCTTTCTGTTTTTTTTTTAATACGCACACTGCGTACGCAGCTCGCTCTCGCGTGCACGGTGAGCGGGGGGGTCTCGAGCAGCCGCAGCCAGCACCATCGGAAGCGAGCATCCCCAGTTGCACGGGCGCTACCGGAGACGCGGTACCTTTGAGCATCCACTCCA
>NC_044069.1:21678650-21692611 GCF_902167405.1 Gadus morhua
GGATATTTCAAGAGCTCCAAAAAGCACCCCATCAACAACCCTGGTACTTTGTTTTTTTCATCCTTTTAAATCTTTGACTGTGACCTGTGTTTTTGGAAATTAAATCCTCCAATGTATTCAAAGGAATCAATGAATCCCATGGTCTTTTTGGTTACAGGTTATCGTATGTTGGGTGTGTTCTCTTAGTCAGTGAGTGTGCGTGGGAGATGAATTTACGACAGTATAGCAACTAAAGCTACCTCAGGCCTCTCCATAACCCGAGCAAGTTATTGGTACACACTGATCCCCTCCAGGCTCTTCCCATGATAATGAGATAAGGCTAAGGAACCTATTAGTGTTCAGGAGCGATTTGATGAGAGGGCTACACAAGTGTTAGGTAGTGCTGGAGATTCTGCCAGCTATGGTGAAACCATTGAGCCTTTAGACATCTGCGCATTTCCCTCATTATTTTCATTGCTCATGACTAGAATCATGACAGTGTGGGACAGGTGGTGACACACAAAATACACACACACACACATACACACAAACACACACACGTACACACACACACACACACACACACACACACACACACACAACACACACACACACACACACACACACACACACACAACACACACACACACACACACACACACACAACACACACACACACACACACACACACACACACATACTTGGGGGGCATGCTTAAACACAAGTTATACCAATATATTACCCCAAGCCACATGGTTGAGTTGCAGAACACGACATGCATCGTTGGATTCATTGCAGCATCCCTCCCTCCTTCCTCCTCTGTGTGCGCTGTGGGTGTGCTTGTGTGTGCGTCTGTGTGTGTCTATATGCATCTGCCTCTCTGCATCTGTGTGTGTACGTATCTGTGTGTATGTGTGTCTGTGTGCGTCGTTGTGTGTGCATTTGTGTGTGTGTATTTGTGTGTGTGTTTCTGTGTGTCTTTCTATCTGCTTGCATGTGTGTGTGTGTGTGTGTTTGTTTGTGCCTGTGTGTATGTGTGTATGTGTGTCTGCGTGCACGTTTACGTGTGTGTGTGTGTGTGTGTGTGTGTTTGTGCGTGTTTGCGTGCTTGTGTGTGTGTAGCTTGTGTGCGCGAGCGGCCAGGACTTAGCGCGGGGCAGATGTAAGTAATCAGTCCCCCAGCAGCGGTTCTTTATCCCTTTATCCCCTCTCACTGGAGCCCTGAGCAGCCCCCGCGCCACCGGCTCTGCTGACGTGGTGGGGTGGAGGGGTGGAGTGCTCACTGTGGGCCTGGGGGGCAACCACTGTGGACCACTGGAGGGAGGCTGCTGTGGTGTCGGAGGGGATGGGGAGCAGACAGAGGCGATGGAGCAGATGCTGGGTTTGCTGATGTTGGTGCTCATGGGCTCACGTGCGTGTGTGTGTGTGTGTGTGTGTGTGTGTGTGTGTGTGTGGTGTGTGTGTGCGTGCGTGCGTGCGTGCGTGCGTGCGTGCGTGCGTGCGTGCGTGCGTGCGTGCGTGCGTGCGTGGTGTGTGTGTGTGTGTGTGTGTAGGGGGGGGGGGGGGGGTTGGGTGTGGGGGTTTCAACCCATGTTCCACCAGGAGGTCCCAGTGAAGGTGTTCCTGAGCAGCATGCATCTCTGCTCAAACACCAGACAGTCCCATAGAAGGGAAGCGTTGAATCTCAGGTCAGAGTTCATGCATTCTGCTAGAAGCCATTAAAATGCCGGATAATCTGGAACCTAGAGTGAGTGAGCAGGAATGTCGACATTCTTTATAAGCCGGTGGTTGGTCCTCTGCGTACAGCAGGACCCCCCCCCCTCCCCCCCCACCGAAGCCATGCGTAAAACGACTCGCACGACAAAAGACTCAAGCGCCCATCCATGTGCGACAGTAGCAGTTGACCTCCAATGCATTCGAGAGACAAACGACTCTGGATGAAATGCCCATGTAGGTGAGGGCCATGCTAGGGGTTGGCACTTCTGCCACGGTGCGCTGAACCACCAACCAAACCCCGATCTGACAGATAGAAGCGCTTTTCTGGAAGGGATTGAGATCGGCTATGACAGCGCCGATGTGAAAAATATGAGTGTGTCTTTGGTCTGTATGTTTCATATACATGTGAATACACTAACTGTTCCGTACTTGTGTTTGAGCCATGTTTACTCAGGGTTCCCAAAAGCCAGATTCTTTATTATTCATTCGCTCCTCTAAGTATATCGGTAAAAAGGTTAACGTCAACGTTGCCATTATAATTGTATCCTACCTTATCGCCTACCAAACAATGTCGGCCTTGCCTT
Organism: Gadus morhua; assembly: GCF_902167405.1. NCBI lineage: Eukaryota > Metazoa > Chordata > Actinopteri > Gadiformes > Gadidae > Gadus > Gadus morhua. Next base: position 21,680,930 of record NC_044069.1, read on the forward strand.
GTGTAACCCCTCAAACGAAAAAACATGGCTTTACCTATGGTTTGATCGTCACTGATATGTGAGTTAATAAATACATTGATGCAAAAGACGATCAAATCAAGTAGGTAAAATTAAATTAAAACTATATATTTCAGCACAGCCCTCGCAACTATAATGTTATAAAAATATAAAAATAAAACCAAGCTCAACTACATGCAGATGGGTAGCTCCAAGGCTTACCATCGTACGCTACAGTAGCATTAGCTTGGCTGATGTTACATATTGGAACACAAACACCACAACACACCACACACCACACACACACACACACACACAACACACACACACACACACACACCACACACACACACACACACACACACACACACACACACACACACACACACACATAGATGCTGTTTCACCCCCCATGTGCATCTCAAGAGTAGATGCAACATGTCATATTTGCACACATGTTGCGCACAAGCCCAGTCACCAGCGCGTGTACGCACACACACACACACACACACACACACACACACACACACACACACACACACACACACACACCACACACACACACACACACACACCACACACACACAACACACACACACACAAACACAAACAAACACAACACACAGGAGAATAGAGGGAGGGAGAATACCCCCAGAGCATATGTGAGGCATTCTGTCATTTTGTCAGAAGAAGTTAGGTTTCCTGTGAGAAAGTATTACCATAATGGTGTAGGGGTGGCTACTGTGGATCATATAGACATCCATCATTGGAGGCTATCCTCTTTCTCTTCCTCATCTTTCCAAATCGTAATCCCCATCTGTGTGTATATTCACATGTACATCCTTGGTTGGTGTAGGCATTCAGTGTCCGCTTCCACCCGAAGAGGCTTAGGACCGAGGCAGAGAACAAGGGCTCCCGGTGGAGGACGTTGGGAAGACGACACAGGGTCGCGCGGGGGATCTCTCCGTCTCCCTCCACCTAGAGAAGTGCTGAGTGCGACTGTGTATCCACTGACCCGCCACAGAGAGCGGCGATCAATGGCTTCTCATGGAACGAACTGATCTCAGGGGAGGGGTCGAAGGAGAGTCTGAGAGAGACAGAGTGATTTAGAGAGAGAGGGAGAGGAAAAAAGAGGAGGAGAGGCGGGGGGAGAGAGCGGAAGTGAAGAGGCAAAGAGAAGCGAGAGAGAGGGAGAGAGAGATACAGAGAGGGATGCAGCAAACGAGAAACAGAGGAGAGAGACAGAGAGGGAGAGAGAAAGGGGCAAGGGAGATGGGCGAGGAGAAAGAGGGGTGATAGAGAGGGATGAAGAGGTAATCGAGCGGGGAGAGGGGTGGGAGAGAGCATGAGATGTGTAAGAGAGAGGACAGCGAGAGAGAGGCCAGAGATGTGAATGGTGCCGAAGAATGGAGATCCCGACACACGATTATATTATCTTCTTTTCAGGAAGGGGAAATGGCCAACCTTTTGATTATTATTGGATCATAATGTAATGCTATTTGCACGGAAGCCCTCAGGTTGTATTGCAGCCGAGTATAATAGGCATATTAAAAATGCAATTATCAAATGCCATTAGGTTTTAACTACAAAGCAGTCTTCAGAAGCTATCAGGAACCAATCCTTATGTCAACACCATGCTCACCACGTTGCATATATTGATGCGAATACTATGCCAAGAAAACATCACATCGCTATGCCTCTTTTGTGGACTGCTGGCTTTCTCCAAATGGAATCAAGCGGGAATAAAGTGAATTATTTGTGCCTGTTTAGTGTGGCAGTAATGGGTGACCTTTTGACTGAGTCTAGCCTGCTGTGGCCTGCAGCCAGTGTTGGAAGGCCGCTAATGTGAACTAGATAAAGATGGCTTATTACTATCCTGAAGTTGGCTGTATAGATTCTCCCCCCCCCCCCCCTCCCCACAACCATAGGGACAGAAGAACAAGTTTATGCATGCGTGTTGCTGTGCATCGATAACACAACCAAATGCAAGCGCACATACACACACACACACACACACACACACACACACACACACACACACACACACACACACACACACACACACCACACACACACACACACACACACACACACACATAGACACACATAGACAAACACACTACTAAACACACACACATTAACACACACACAAAAATCGTATATCGTTCATGAAATGATGTGTCGCACAATCGTTGCATCATTAACACATAACAGATACCCCCTGTCGTTGTAGCTAAAGCTTTGTCATTATTTTTCCTGCCATAAAAGTCATTATATGAAACTATTATTGTAATTACGGTACATAATATAAATGTCACTGTGGAAAAATTAGCATTCTGGAAGGGATCGATGGCACCCAACCGCTTAGTTGATTAACAATGAAATTTTAAAATGATTCCTGAAAAACTGCCTATTTTTCGCCTTCTATGTATCCAGCATTGCACACCCTCCCCCATACACACACACACACACACACACACACACACACACACACACACACACCACCACACACCACACACACCCACACACACACACACACACACCACACACACCCCACACCCACACACACACGTCACACACACACACACACACACACACACATACACACACACACACACACACACACACACACACACACACACGCACACACACACACACACACACACCACACACACACAAACAATGTGTGTCTGTGCTGCTGACCTTCACCAATACACAAACACACAGTCCCATCCTCTTGAGTCCTATACACTCCCCTTAAGAGCACTCCAGAGGCTTCAGAAAGATAAGTTGTGTTCAGTGTGTTGTTGCTGTTGTTTCTGGTTGTTTTTAGCATTACATCCACATCACCACCCCCATCCGCTGCTACGTTTTTCTGGATGCTAACGTCGACACTTTGTCTCGTATACGCCACGGGCAAATGCTAACCACTGGAACGGACAGCAGGTATTGCACCCGTGGACAATCAGTACAGGGCTGTCCCCACCAAACATCTGTCCCAAGGGAGATAAGGCATTTCCTTATGTTCACGTCGCCATTGTTGGGTATTTCTTGTTGTTGTGGAAAGGGTTTAATTTGATAAAGGGAGACAGAGTGCCTCAGCTTATCTGCTGTCTGACCTGTTGCCGAGCTGAGCCCAGGTGTGGTAAACGGGTCGGGTTCTAATCACCTGATGGGGGGGAAGGGGAACTGGAGTTTAACAGCCCCTCAAGGCAGGCAACCTTCCCATTCTCATTGCTATGAAGTAAAAAACGTTCCCCTAAGGGAATCCCTGCCCTCCGCCATCTTGAAGGGTACTCTCATTACGGGTCTAGAAGTGGCCCCTGGACATGAACGCTAAGGGTGGGGGGAAGGCTACAGTCTGTAGGCCTCAGCACTGTATCCCAGCATGCACCTTGGTTGGCTTTGACCACACTTTGCTTCATGTGAATGAAGTTAACCGCTGTGGACGTAAATTATGTTTTTCTCATTGTTGTGTATGAAACCGCCGCAATGTTTCTCATGCAAGTCTCATGCAAGTGCTACGTTTTCATTGGCCGAGGTTATCGTTTAGTTCCTTGAGTTCACTCAATGGGGCAGCAGCAAAAAAATCTCATGATGCATTCTGATGTGAAAGCCCCATTATACGCCCTTACTTATTACGCCATCTCAAACTAATTGAAGGTATGTCCACTGGTCACGGTGCCGTCCAGCGCCACCAGCGCCTTGGTGGATTCCAGCACAGCTGCGAACACTGTTGATAAATTGCCAAAACCGGTGCCGAGCCAAGAGGCCAAGAAATGGATGTTTATAGTGCAGTAATGCATGCCGCAGTTTTAAAATGACATTAAGGTGATTGATCATAACGGTGTAATCAGTCCCTTTACAGCACCTCATGCAGAAACCGCAGCGTGAGGAACACTGACAGATGTTGCCTTCGCTGAGTTGAATGGATCCGTAATTAAAGCGGGTGCCACACACTCCGCCAAACAAACGGCAACAAAAGCCGTAATGATATTCAACTGTAGACAAACAATTAGGCCCCCGAATTAATTTGTCATGGTCCGATTTTAATTTTGCAATCTGTGCGTGCTGCCTATTGTGTGTTCCTCGCGGCCGGCCCCATGATGAGGCATCTGGTGTCACCCTGCCTCTCACACTCACTCTGCTGGTATCACCTCTCACACTCACTCTGCTGGTATCACCTCTCACACTCACTCTGCTGGTATCACCTCTCACACTCACTCTGCTGGTATCACCTCTCACACTCACTCTGCTGGTATCACCTCACACGCTCACTCTGCTGGTATCACCTCTCACACTCGCTCTGCTGGTATCACCTCACACGCTCACTCTGCTGGTATCACCTCTCACACTCACTCTGCTGGTATCACCTCTCACACTCACTCTGCTGGTATCACCCTGTCTCTCACACTCACTCTGCTGGTATCACCCTGTCTCTCACACTCACTCTGCTGGTATCACCCTGTCTCTCACACTCACTCTGCTGGTATCACCTCACATGCTCATGCTCAGTTCAGTTCAGCAAATAATAACTACTCATAAATACCCCAAGACTCCCCATAACCAGTAAAGTGCTTAGTGCAGTAAATAAATAGATAGATACATCTGCTAGGGGTGGGGTTGTTGAGTGTTTTGCAGCAATGCAAAGTCCAGGTCATAGTTATGGAGGTGTATGGGGGGCAATTATGTCACAGAGGGGTGTCTAATGGGGAGTGGTATGTGCTGGTATCACCTCGCACGCTCACTCTGCTGTCCTCAGCCCCGCCTCTCTCCATCGAAGTGCACCACAGACGCTCCTCCCACACTGACTGGGTGGGGCTAACATGTAACTCCTCCCACACTGGCTGGGTGTGGTTAACATGTAACTCCTCCCACACTGGCTGGGTGTGGCTTACATGTGACTCATCCCACACTGACTGGGTGTGGCTAACTTGTAACTCCTCCCACACTGGCTGGCTGTGGTCAACCTGTCCATCCTCCCACACTGGCTGGGTGTGGTTAACATGTAACCCTTGCCAGCGTTAGCTCTTGGCGTTCCACCTGGCTGTCCTTGTGTACAGGACGACACATCCCCAACCCTACCCGGACACTGGAGGGCTAGAAAGTAGAAGGGTACTGGAGGATATGAATGAGGAGGGGACAGGCCACAACAGGAAGTGGTTCAAGATGTATGCATGTGCAGCTCAACACACAAACGCACATGGAGAGGGGATGGTAAAGCATGTGAGCGGGCGCGTTAATGGAGCCGGCGGATAGAGTAGCAGGAGGTTGAGAGATGTTTTTTAGCAGATTGGAAATTGGTCGGAGCCCGTGAGATGGATGCGGCAATAATGGATCTGACAGCCTTGCTGCTGCTGGTGGGGCATGTATAACAGTGCCACTGATTGCAGTCACCCAACCCCAACACCACAACCTCAACCCCCCTGCCCCACTCTTTCTTTCCCCCATTTGCTGATCCAATTTCCCTGTAAGCCCTGGACCAATCTCTTGATTGTCCTCATGTGGGAAAACATTGTTATTATTACGTACAAATTTGAATCGTATATATAATGCTCTTATCATTTATTTATGTTTACTTAAAATGTTGGTTGGGTGCAAAAGTTCAAGTGTAAATACATTGCATGGATGTTCGATGCTTATGCTCTTAAAATCATGTAGCATGCTGGAAAATTTGACAGGATTCTGTACCAAGAGGAAAACCACTGGTGTTTGGTGTTCAGAAAAGGTCAATTACTAAGCAATGGGTTTGTGTGTGTGTGTCCGTGTGTGAGTGTGTGTGTGTGTGTGTGTGTGTGTGTGTGTGTGTGTGTGTGTGTGTGTGTGTGTGTGTGTGTATGTGCTTGTGTCAGAGGGTTATCATTTTTTTTTCGGTTTCCCTAGTTCCAACCATAATGTTGATGACCTTTGTCCATAATCACACAATTTGACCCAGGTGACCTTTTAAAAGGATGCCAGGAGGCTGTTTAGCAGAGCATTACGTTGCAATTATTTCAAAGTCCTTTTTATACATTCATGGAAGCCCCACGTTCACTCACTGACTCACTGCCTTTTTGACTCACTCACTCGCTCACTCACTCACTCACCCATTCACTTGCTCCCAATTGACACAGTTACCATCACACAAACACATCACTGGCTCACTTCACAACACGTCACAACAATTTTCGACATTCATTCCCTCCCCGTTTCTCTGACACAATTTTTATTTCAGACATGCTTACTCTCCTTCCTCCCACCTCTGCCTCCCCTCCACCCCCCCCCCCCCCCCCCCCCCCCCCCCCCCCGCCCTTCCTTTGCCCGTCCCCTGAGTGGTCAGAAACAAGCGGATTACTGCAGGAGAGGGGTGTGGCGCTGTCATTAGAGATTGGACAAATGCCACGTGTCTGTTCCCGTCGTTCTCCAGGGGAACCCGACCACCGAGCAATAAGCAGAGAGTCTGTCCTCGTCAGACCTGTAATCACATTACGGCCTGCGCGCTACCCCAGACAAATAACAACAACAGCAACAAAGCACAAGTGAGCTCTCCTGTTCCTGCGTCGCCAAATCCCTGTGCCTGTGCTTGCATGTGAACAGGGACGGTCCAACCTACCCAGCAGGTGTTACAATATGTTACCCTGAAATGTATCCCCTGCCGGCTGCGCCTTCCCGCCGTGGGCTGGCGGCAGGTGTTGCGGTTGGACCCTGTGTGCGGCGGGGGTTTCACTAGAGAGCAGAGAGGGGGGACCAGTCGGGGCCCGTCGGTGTGCCCTCCTGTGTGCGGGGGTTTCACTAGAGAGCAGAGAGGGGGGACCAGTCGGGGCCCGTCGGTGTGCCCTCCTGTGTGCGGGGGTTTCACTAGAGAGCAGAGAGGGGGGACCAGTCGGGGCCCGTCGGTGTGCCCTCCTGTGCTCGGGGTGGATGGAGGTTCGAGCGGGCGTGCGTCCAGCGGTGCGTTTGTGCCGCTGGAGGATGGGAGTGCACGAGGAGCGTGAGAGCCCGTCCCTCCCAGAGGCCCGTGAGGAGGAAAAAAAAAACCTTTCTCCCCAGAGGACCCCGCCAGCAGTGGTTGCCATGGTCACCACTGGGATGTGTTGAGACTCATTGGCAGGTGCCGCAGGGAGCTCATAGTCGCCACCGTTGCTAGTTACGTGTGAGCGCACCCACACCTGCGTGCACACACACACGGACACACATGCACACACATACACACACAGACATACAGGCACAAACACAGACACGCACACACACTGATTATGAGTCAGTCAGGCAAGATTATTGACCGAAATTCTGTCCCCCTCTATTGTAAAGATTGGGAAAGAGATCACACAGCTTCCAATACCTCGCCCTCCCACACGCCGTGCCACCACTGAAAGCCAACCCCTGGTCCCACTGGGGGAGGATTGTTATCAGTGGGAGAACCGTGTACGATGTGAATCCCCCCAATGGGATTTTTTGTAAACGTCAGTTGGCCCTATACGCAGCCAAGGTGCACACCAGGGGGAATATCTAACAATCAGATCTAACCCATCAAATACACACCAGCCTTCTTTGATGTCCAAATGCCCTCCCCGTTCAGAGTCAACCCCCTCCCCCCAGTTCCTGATCAGTGATTGCTGGACTCCGTATTGGGGTGGGGGGGGGGTTGAGCCTGTTGGCGAACGAGGTGTGTGTGTGTGTGTGTGTGTGTGTGTGTGTGTGTGAGAGGGTGCGATAAGAACGGAAAATCACCACGGCTTACCCAGATGGTGGCATGTCAGCCCTCTGATGGAACTCTCTGGGTACCTATGCAGGGGCGGCCCACCGCCGCCGCGACCATGCAAAAAGTGGCCAATCACATCACTCGCAATCGCAAAGGGCTGTATGTAGCAGGAAGATAAGAGACGGGATAACGCTATCTGTCACGACTTACCCTAGGGTGTCTGTGTTGGTACGGGGTTGTGCCTGTGTGTGTATACAGAATGTGTATTTGGATCAATCGAACACACAAACACACTCACACCACACAACACCACACACACATACAGACAGACAGACACACACACACACACACACACAAACACACACAAACATACAAACACACACACAGACAGACACACACACACAATCCCACACACACCAATGACAACGATGGTTCTGTATTGGTAACCATTTTGGGATTTGTGTCCCATCCCTAACAACATGGAGCCTGATCCCAGTCCTAGGCAACGGCCTGATGAAGCGCAGTAGTCTGAGGCCCCTGAGCGGGCCGCAGACTGATGGACGACCCTGGGTCCTGGCGGAGGGAGGACCTGTCTAATGAGCTGCTATGGTAAGGAGCAGGGCCCCTTTTATAGCTGTTCTGTCTGCCTGCTGTAATGGAGGGAGTGCCCGGGGTGCGTGCTGTGCACGCTCTGTTTAACCAGCCCTGCTTTTGTCACGTGCACCCTGGTATACCGCATACCACCCACACACAACACACACACACACACACACACACACACACACACACAAACACACGCACACACACACACCACAACCACGACACACCACACACACACACACACACACACACCACACACACACACACACAACCCATCACACGCACCACACACACCACCACAACACACACACACACACACACACACACAACACATATATGAACACATAGATACTCATAATAACACAAATATACAAACGTATGCATACAAACACACACACACAGACGCACACACAATCACATATGCAAACAAATGCATCCAAACACACACAATAATTGGCCAGGGATGAGAAGGTATTTCTGTAGGTTGTAAGTAGGGGAACCGTTTAAGAAATAATTTGTATTATCTGACCGTAAACATTGTTTTTGTGTGCTGCAGGATGGTTAGAAAACAGGCTACAAGGGTGGTGAATTCACCATGTGTTATGTTGGTGGTCAGGGGGCTCAAGCAAGGAAAACTCCCACTGGGATTTAAGATAGTTTTGAATAGATTGTTCTTGTTCGGCCCAGCCTTGCGTTAATTAAGAGACGCTGGAAATGCCTTATAAAGAGCCACTCTTTCATTGAGGTTTCAGGAGTACCTGAGTTCAGAGGAGGCACATCAAGATTACATTGGAGCTAATAAGGATTATCATAAATGAGACTAGAATATATTAAATCTTATCTGATTCTGAAAGCGGAACATGGTGATACAATTATATTGGGGCTAATAATCTTTATCGCTAACTGGCCTTTACCATGGTTCGCACTGTAAGCGATTAGAGGGCCTTTACTTTTGAAAGAGGTTCCTCTCGGTAGTCCAAACACCAGTCCTGGCCGGCCCCAAACGGAGCACCTTTATCTCTGTTTTCACTTATCATCGATTTTAAGATTAAAGACAGAGAGTTGGCAAAATTGCTGGTTGGCTTACAAAATCAGGTGTGAAATAAACATCTTGCCAAAAAAATAAACTGAGCATCTGCATCATTTATGCTGTGTTGTTAAGTTAAACTACTTTCCTCGTTTCTCCAGCCTCAATAGAAAAACCGAAATATATTCAGTAAGCAAACAAATCAGGCCTCCGGTGGCTCTCTTCCATCCTCCTGGTTTCACTTCCCCACCTCTTTGCAGTGAGGGACAGTACTAAGGGATCTGTTTTTTTCCATAATGGGACGACCCCTTACGGCCCAAGAGGAAGGCGACAGTGGAGGGCGCTCTCTCTGGGTGTTTACCAGCCACGCAGTGCATGCCTGCATTCTGCAGAGCAGTTCCTTGAATAACATTTTTCATTACATCCAGCGTGTGTGCGGTAGAACACAGCCCTGGGACCCTACGCGCGGCCATCACACCGGAACAGCGCTCATCTCTCCGCAGATAGGGCGGCAACAATGGCACCGCGTTAATGTTAATGAGGGCTGTCTGCATTTAGAACAGTCACATGGGGTTTAGGAGGACATCATAGTTTTATTATCAGAGATGAAGAAGGAGAAGAAAGAAAGAAAGAAAGAAAGAAAGAAGAAAGAAAGAAAGAAAGAAAGAAAGAAAGGTCTGCGATCTGTTACCCCCGCTCGTTTGTGACGGCCGTAAAGTCTTTTCTGCTCTTTATTAGGCCTGTTGTCGCGGTGATAGATACGTCGCAGTGTAGCTCAGCGATTACCGACAGCGCGTGGGGCCGGGACAGAGCGGGCGCCCATCACGTTAATTCAATAGAAGGCAGCTGGACAGTGAGCAGGATTTCGTTATCCTGTGTGAAGCAGATCGTTTCCAAGGGGCCATAGTGAAAGACTGCAAAGTTTTTTTCATGGGCCCGCCAGATCACATCACTTTGTTTACGGAAGCTGTGATGGGCCCGGCGCTAAGAAGACATTTTCTGGTCAAATTGTTACGCTAGCTGTCTCCAACAATTACTGGAATCCCTGGAATTACATGGAGTACAGTCCCAGCAAACGTAGCTTGGTTGATATTCACGTCATCTGTGAAATGGGCTGCAATCTAAATGTAAGGCTAAATGTCAATTTCCCACCAGGGACACCCATTCCACTGCATAGGCATAAACCATGAACTAAGGCAAAGAACAGTCTGTGTATGCCGCTAATTACCATGTCTTAGCATTAGCATTTCTGCTTGACATTTGCAATTAGCAGTTAAGATCATGAGGTTTCCTCGGAGAGTGGGGGCGGGGGGGGGAGGTGGAACAGTGAAGGACCTAATTGGTATGTTTCCAACCCCTCCCCCACATGTCGTGTGGCAGTCAAATCATTTCTTGGCTGCTAACAGCGTCAATATTGGAATAATTTCTTCTTCTTCCAGGATAGAATATTTTGCACGTTTGTCATGCGGGAAACAAGAGACCAATCAGAAGTGGCGATGTCCAAGAGCTTGCTCTTTGTTTCATTGCAAAAAACGGTTTCACAAAACTGATGATTGCGTTTGGGAACATTGATCACAGATGGTATGTGTTTGATCAAGGTGGAAGGATAACAATGGGCTTGATAATGTGTGCGTTAGGGATTAGCTGAACCTTGTGCTCAACATACAAATGGAGGAAGACACAAGGGTATGCCACAAATCCTGAGTATGTGCATACGCACACACACACTCACACACACACACACACACACACACCCACCAACCACACACACACACACACCACACACACACACACACACCACACAAACACACACACACACACACACCACACACACACACACACACACACACACACACACACACACACACACACACACACCACACACACACACACACACACACACAGACACACACTCAGAGCTCATGACTTAAGAAAGAATGAGCCCTGAACCCTCATCAGGGCTGTGGACATGAATATTTAATGTCTGCATGCTAAACAATCCTCAGACGCCGACCTGTGACTTGATGTCTCCGCCATTAAATAAATGAACAAGTCCCCATATTTACCAGCTCATTTGCTTTTAAGATGTATGAATCAGAATGAGACATGGTCCCGGGCGGATGGGGAAGCCTCTATCTCCATAAATATGGGTGGCGGCTCTTAACGCAGTGACTCCCGCACTCTGTTGGCTCTGGTTGTTGGGGGGGGAGGGGGGGGGGGGGGGGGGGGGGGGGGGGGGGGGGGGGGGGGGGGGGGGGGTGGCTGATTCAGTCACTTCCGGGCCCTTAATGTAGGAATGTACCGCTGGGATGGCTGGTCCTGGCATTTCACTCTGCCATGTCGTGCACCTTCCGTTGTGATGTTTTTTTTTTTTTTT
>NC_044069.1:21766548-21771548 GCF_902167405.1 Gadus morhua
GTTTGTGATAACAGGGAAATGCGGCACATTGAATTCGTCCCAAGGGTGTATTACTTCCTCGCCATCACCATGACGACTGACAAACTCATGTTTACCTCAGGAGCAGATATACATTTTGTTTTGGTTACAGCCCCATGGTCATTCCTCCCTACAACACTCCTGGCTTCTAAGTAAGCCACTTATCACGCTCTATTGCTGCCCCATAAGCCTTTGCTGTGACACACTTCACTGTTCAAAAGGAATTATAGTGTACCATAGCAGACTTTTCATCACCAATTATCAAATTTGCATTATCTCTAATTATCGAAAATAAATTAACTGAAAAATGTGTTTATTTTTTCCTCAGCAATTAATTTCCAGTGAGAACCTGTAGAAATAAATAAATATACCATTTAATTACCATACAATATGGTTTAAAATTTCAGACTTTAGGAAGTTCCCTATGCTACTTTGCTATTTGATCGATGTGGGGGCGGGGCCACTTATTTGTGAGCAGTTGCCTCGGTGGAACTTTAATCAATGACGGTGCAACACATTAATTTGTCTGGAGAGATTTTGCAGAGAACTTTAACCTAAAGTTTGTTCTCCCACATTGGTTCAATATCGCTTTTTAAATGACTACACAAGTCATTTCCATCCTGGATTGCCTTGTCATTCATTTTTCTTGTTTTGTTTCCATTCGTCTGCACGCCCTTGGGAGACGTCTTCATCATCATAACCGGGGAACTAAACAACAGATGCCAGTTGTTTTTCGCCACTGATGAATGTGATCCTAGAGAGCAGGTCCACAGCAGACACTTCTTTATGCAAAGGCCAACGACACAATTAGCAGCAACAAAGCCCATAGCTCTGCGGGAACCGATCGATGCTATTGAATCCACCACCGCGATAAAACCTACTCTTCACCTTCCCTCGTTCACTCTCTGAATGCTGTTTTTTGTAATATTGGCTGGTTTAATTTTCCCTTAATTTATGCAACATCAATTGCTAGTGCGTACTGAATCCTAAACCGGGAGCTAATGTGTCTATACAGGCCTTTCTTGTGTGGCAGTGCTGACATAAGGGCAAAGTGTAGAGATGTTGTATGTTATTCATCGATCAGCCACTTATTAAATTAAATGAAAAATATTTCAGAGTTAAGATTTGTTTCTGAGGGCGCTGACCTTCTGCAGTTGAAGTAAAGTATGTGACATTGTTTTGGATCTTATTGGGGGTGCATCCGGTGAAGAGTGGTGAGCATCTCGGAGTGTTCATTATACTGTGTCCAGGGCCTCTGAGCAGTATTGACTGGAAGGGTCTCCACACAGGCCATGGCAGTTAGCCTGCTGAACCCAGAGGGGATTATATTTGCTCCATCTGGTTGGAGGATCCATCCACATTTTTTCTTGTGTTTTTTAATAGAAAGTATGCTTGTTCCCACTGCTTTCTGACCAGAGGCCTGCTCTAAGACAGCGCAGAGCAGGCCTATCTTCGTGTTATCAACTGCATCCAGAGTTCTGCGCTGTACAACAGCGTGTACCAGGCGTTCTCTCAACCTGTAGCTGTTTGCCCCGTTTATCAAGGCCTCGACGAACAGCAAAAGCCGTCTCGTAATCTATTCATCGTTCGCTTTTCCCACCTCGTTCTGCGGCTCTGTGGTTCTCTCCCTCTCCCTCCTTTGTCCTACCGTCTCCTCTCTCTCGGTCCGTACATACACATAAAAGCCCCCTCCATTGTGGAGCGAATAAGAGCGCCGCCATGATAAAGACAACCGTAGAAATGCTATCAGCCCTTCATCCCTTTAGCATTCACAGGGGGCGGCTGGGGCCCCTCCAGCCCAGCCCGTCGTATCAACCGGGGGCCCGAGTGACCTTGCTTTGTGTGAGACCAGAGCACACCCCGTCCATCACCATTGGATTGGGTTCTGGATGACATTGAGTCCAGCAAAGTGGACCGTTCCAGAGTGTACACTCAACCAGGACTCCACTCCCCATCAGCACACTATCCCCGTGTCACGCTGTTTATTGAAACCAATCAATGTACAAATGAGGATGTCGTGGTTTATTGGCGAAAGTGGTGGGTTGATGCTAGCATTTGCCATTGAGGGTTGATGCCTGGCGCCTTTTTCTTTCCGTTTGGACGGAGCCATGCCGACGCAGTATGTCCGGTGGCTTTGGGGCGCGTTCCATTGATTATTATAGCGGCACTTCCCAAATTGACAGGTGGACCGAATGCAGATAAGTATGATGTGAATGCGTATCTAATATCATTGCAGAACCGGGGGGCCGTGTGCGTGGAGTATCTTGCATCACCGGGTTTGTGTCGGATGTGTGATCAAACGGCTATTTGGGGACATTTCTTTGACTAAGATCATGTGTGATAGATTAAGATTGGGCTGTTCTTCCAATAATGCAGCAGAGCTTATACTCTGTCTCTGGCTGTCTTAAAACAACTTTGTTTGCTTAGACTGGTTTGGTCGGGTTGGACAGGGTTTGCTCTATAGGTCAAATCGAATACTCGTGTTGTGTTTGTTGTTATCCTTTGGTGCCTAACTGTAGGTTTGTGACGTATACCATGGCCTGGTTTTCTTTTATAGATTGAGCTAATGGAAACCTTCATCGAGACCTTATAAAGACTCTGTGCTCCAGTGTTGGCTACCGGTCTGACATTTGATCCAGGGGAATGTAAACATCTATCTGCACGAGATAATTCGTACTTCACCTAATGTATTCCAAACATTTAAAATGCTTGACTGCTCTGATTAGCGAGGAAAACTTTCATCCAATTATATTGGAAGAAAAGATTACAGCTAATGCATCTCGCATTTCCTGTGTGAATCTGGTGCCGAAGGAAACTGTTTGACATGATGTCAAACAGTCATTTTGACCTAGCTTCTCAAAGCACTTCGGTAGAACTTCCCTGTCCGATGCCTTATCACACACACAAATATGCGCACAGTGACAGCTTTTGAAAAGGGTTCTGTTTGGGATCTGAGAGAATCAATCTTTGAAACCCTACCCTCGCCTGGCCCTTCTTCACTACAGTGAACCCAGAGGTTATCTCAGCCCTTTTTTTTTCTCTCACATAACCTAGTAAAATTGAAAGAAATTGAAAATGGATTCCTCCTTTGAAGTCTTCTTTAGGAATATTGTTTCATTGATGCTTTGAGTGACGAATAGCATTTTAACCATGTGTTTTCATTCTCAAACACTTGCCATATCTGTCGTGCATCTATCATACATCTATCGCCAAAGCTAAAGCGCATGTCCTGTTTTGCTTGTCTATAGCCACCCTACTCTACAGTACACTGCCTTCCCTCGTGACCATAGAAAAGCTATCAATTCACAAAGAAAACCACTGGACCTTTGACGAAAGCCTTTAAATATTTAAAGACATTTCTCTGCTGTATCCATGCCAGGATTATTTTAGGTCTGATGCAGTGGGAAGCTAACAGCACGGAGCAGATTTAGTAAAGGCAGGAAAGAGAAGACTCGCAGATCATGTGATTGCTCTCTTTCCCGGTTGATGATTTTATCAGTATTTCTCAGAAACGAGTTAACCTAATTTCTTTCTTATTTATCCCAAATTGCACGGCCTATTTAAACAGAGACTACATATAAATCAGCCCCAAATTTGTACTTTTAAAAGGCTGATACTATCCAGTTAGTAGTTGATAACTACATTTCCAGGAAATTTAACCAGGTGCATGTACACAAATAACAACTTATTCAGAAAATGCTAGTCTTTCCTATTTTCTGAAAACGCTATTACCTAAGTAAGAGTTTCATTCAAATTGTTTGGCTGGGTAGCTTAAGAGAAATCAAGATGCCTTTAATAGCAGAACAGAAATTGTCAGTCATCCATAATATATTACCAAAATACAACACCCAAAATGCCGCATAATAAACCTCCCGCTACCCTCACCTTTACCAAGGGTGAACTAATAAGCATGGTGCTGCCCCTCACCTTAAGTCTTTCCCTCTACAAGGATGGCCATGGGAGACCTGCATCCAATCAATGTGTTTTGAAGGGAAAATCGCTAGCTCCAATTGGATATCCATGAGAGCTTCTCCCAGTGTGGGTGTAGCAAACAGCATTAGCTAAACGGAGATTAAGACAACATTGGAGAGAGCCATTAAAGCACTCCTAAGACCGGTGGGTGATTTAGGATTTAGCCCTGGTAGTGGGATAAAGGCCTTTATTTATGCCTAATTGATGACCCTAATCCGCGTGTTGTTTTAAAAGCCTTCTTCAGTGATGTGTGAAGAGAAAGCCTATGGGTTTCCACAAAAAAAGGAAAGTAGATGCCCCAGTAGCTAGGCCACAACGGGTTCATGGAAGAACATGGACAATATTTTGTAAACTAAATAATAAACAAGAATAGAAAGGGAAAATGTTTCGCGATTTAAAAAATAATGAATCATTGTCCAACTTGAGCAAGCGATGCTTGCTCAAGTTGGTTGATGCCTTTTAAAAGTACAACTTTTTTAAAAATAAATTCTTACTCCTTGCCTAACAGTGAAATGGTTATAGATGTTGATGTTATGTAAAACGTATTTGAGACACGCGGACATCAGGATTCAAACATTTAGCTTAATCTCTAACTTGTGTGCAATTAACCCCATACAGATTCGTATCACTCGCTCATTTAGCTTCAAAACGTACAATTAAGGAAAGTGTCTGGATTAACACCTAGCATGGCTAACGTTTCCTCCAACCCACCCATCTATACACACACCAACCACGTTCTTCCAGTTCCTTATGTTCATCTGAATCTACAACGAGGTGTCTTTTTTCTCAATTTCTCTTTTTTTGTAAGGTGTCGCCCTAAACAAATTCCATCAATAATTAAGATGAATTCTTTTCCAGAGTAATGTGCTGCTGCCATCTGCGTAATCAACGGCATGGTCTTCATCTAAATGCAGAATTTAATATGTGATTTTGTGTATTTCCCGTAGAAAATATGTCTTTACAGTGGAAAATGGAAAAGGAAAGATGGAGCAAAAGTCCTGATTAGTATG
>NC_044069.1:21779048-21799048 GCF_902167405.1 Gadus morhua
ATTTTAATATATCTGTGTGTGTGTTTGTGTGTGTGTGTGTGTGTGTGTGTGTGTGTGTATGTGTGTGTGTGTGTGTGTGTGTGTGTGTGTGTGTGTGTGTGTGTGTGTGTGTGTGTGTGTGTGTGTGTGTGTGTTTGTGCTTTGTATATACGTTTATTTTTGTACAAAGTTTATCTAGTTAATATATAAAAGTGTTTATGAATGGTAAATTGCATGGAAGTTGTTTCAATGCACTCCCCTTGCATGATTGAGGTACAGTAAATGTGATGCATACACATCTGTCCTTCAGTGTTTCCTTCCTCCTGTTGCTAACCAAAGCACAACTAACACAACATCTCACCTGAGAGCCCCACGGAGCGAGACAGCATCTGCCTGCTCTCACCTCAGAGACTCAGGGCTCTGCAGAGTCATCCAGGCCAGCACACACACACACACCTTCTGTGGCCCCAACAAGCCCCACCGCCCTCCCTGTCAGCCCCTGATTCCCCGCCTGGACTACCACTCTCACCTGAAGTGGGGCTGGGGGGATTAAGACAGAGGTCAAGGAGAGAGGTCAACGCGAGACCTCGGATACTATATATTACAACGTTGACGCTGACAGACGAAATAAGGCTTGACTTACAGTTGGGAAAGCTCCAGGATAAATCATACATGTGTGTGTGTGTGTGTGTGTGTGTGTGTGTGTGTGTGTGTGTGTGTGTGTGTGTGTGTGTGTGTGTGTGTGTGTGTGTGTGGGCGTGTTTGCATGTGTGTGTGTGTGCGTGCGTGCGTGTGTGTGTGTCTGTGTGTGTCAGTTTGTGGCAGCCCTTGAGCTTTCTATCACTACTCGACCTTACTTCTTCTTAAGGCAGGAAAGCCGACAAACTGCCACTGTGGACGTATTACCACCAGACGGGGAGTGTTTCTGGGTTTATTCAAGCATCTGTGAGACATTTCAGCATATTATGGTTGCACGTTTTGGTTCATTGAGTAGCAAATACAGCAGTGCAAGATACACGTGTACATGCCAAAGACACACTGAATACCAATCGTTCTTACCGGTTCAATTCAAGAATAATTATAGAAAAGATGTCCAGTAGAAAAAAATAAATAAAAAATCCATTCACTTCACCCTCCATGTAAACGGTTAACAGCTAATAACATTAGCTAACAACTATTCATTAATGGCTTTCTCTGTAGGGCTTTGACCTGCATCCCTGAGAGAAGGAATGAGAGAGGGGGGCTCATTATGTCAGCCATGCATAGTTTGACAACAATGAAGCCTCCTTAATGCGCAACAGGACCCGAGAGGCTATTTTACTATCCAACAGGCTAATCTATCCACACAAAGTATTAATTGACAATAAAGGACTGTGCAGGGACAGCAACACGTTGCACCAGGCCAGTTCTCTTTTGACCACCATTGTAACATTGAGTGTTTGCTGCCAGGGAGTATAGCTGTGCTGAGACAACATCTTCTTTAAGCTAGCAGGCTAACGAGACGGAGACACGGACCATGGCCGCTTAGCATGTAGGGGGAGGGACTGAGTTTTTGTTTGTTTTATGCTAACACTGACGATTGTCTTACCCTCTGTCACTCTCTCTCTGTCTCTCTCTCTCTTTCCCCTGTTTCAGGTGAGAAACGACCTGACCAATGAGCTGGAGAAGGCAGACATACAGATCGCAGACACAGAGAGTTTCTCCAACGACCCCTGTGTCAACGTCAAGAAGCTCAAGGTAGGCCTAAGTGTCTCAGGGAGGACAATTCAGCGTTAACAAAGGAGAGAAGGAAACAGCCCATGAGGAAAAATTCAATGACCTTGGAACCTATGACCTGAGTCAACACCAGTGTTCAAGAATAATTATTGTTGTCATTCAACTTAAATCAGTCCCAACTTTGAATTGCACAAAAAATCAGCTATAGGGCTACAGACCAAAAGCAAATAATAAACGACTTTAACATTTAAATCCACATTTTGTAACAATTACCATCCACTCCATCCATGATTGGTTAAATAATAACTAGACATCTGACAATCTTCTGAATATCTGCAATTCATAGGGCTAGGGTTCAACATACAACCCTTAAAATTTGATTATTGTTTATCAAACAGGACTCATGCTAACTGTCAATACAAAGCAGTTAGCTGACCAACAAACTGCGACCACACCTATGGTCATTCATAAAAATTCCCTAATTACTTCTGGGAACACTATACTAAGTATTTTCTACTTCCTGCTGTATCTGTGCGTGACTGCCTCTAGCTAATCTTGGGTTAAAATCCATTGACATTTTTATCTGCAATGATTTCCTCCTAAGCTTAAGCCCGGACATGAATTGGTTTAGCGGTAGCTTTCATCTCAGTGCATCTAGCAGGGAGCAGGTCAGTTGTGCATGAGTCTACAGTAACTCTAATGAGGATGCTTCTGGGGCTGGGGCGGTGTGCACAATAACCCCTGATGACCTGTGTTGTCTAATTTGATACACATTCGACAGGGGAAATGCATTGCATACACAATGACGGTGGAACGCACGCACACACAAACACACATTCAAACGTACGAACAGAGACGCACATACACTCATACACAGACAAACTCACACACACACACACACACACACACACACACACACACACACACACACACACACACACACACACACACACACACACACACACACACACACACACACACACACACACACACACGTATAAACAGAGACATGTATTGACTCATACACAGACACACTCAAACACAGACGCACGTATACAAATGCATGCATGCACACGCACGCATACACAGACATGCGATGCTGACACGCACAAACACGCATATACACACACATATACACCCGCGCAATACTGACACGCACACACTCAGACCCACACACACACACATTTACATACATCCATTCACACGTAATTCTGACACACATGCATACACACACACACACATACACAAACAAACACGCATACAAACACAAATAAACAAACACAAACCCAATACATTTCCTCTTCTTTCCATGATTCCATATTTTTTCATGTCTTTCCACGCAACATCCCTGCTTTTCCCTTCAATTTCCTTCCATCTCTACACCTCCCATCTGTACTCCCTATACCCTTCCCCTCTTCCCTGATGCTAACTCCCCCTCTCTCCCTCCTAGTCCCCTACTCTTTTCCCCCATCTTCCCCCTCCTCCTCTTAGAGGGGAGGAGAGAGAGGGATGTAATGATGGAGGTGCAGCAGGCGTGGACGGGATAGATAGAGAGAGAGAGGGAGTCGAGGACGAAGAAACCATCTCATGTGAAAGTGAAAGCAAGATGGGGGCAAGAGCGGGAGAGTTGAAATGCATGAGGAGGAGAGAGAGAGAGAGAGAGAGAGAGAGAGAGAGAGAGAGAGAGAGAGAGAGAGAGAGAGAGAGAGAGAGAGAGAGATGGTGAGAGGGAGAGAAACGGAGGGAAAGGGAGTGATAAGCCGTTGTTCTTACGTGTGTACAGCACACTGCGTGTGCACGGCTGACATTTTAAGCTGACGCCCCTCTGCACTGAGCAGTTCTGCATATGCAAATGACTGCCTTCCCTCCCAGGCCTTCTGAGTGGTGCTGGGAGGCGAGCGGGGGAGAGGGGTCGCTCTCCCAGGGTTAGATCCCAGGAGCCACGGCGACGCAGAGTCGGTTCCGGAGCCTTCACTTTGTCCTTCCTGTCGTCATTATTGTTGTCAGGGTTTGGGTTTAGATGTGGGATGCACTCGGTAGATATGAGGTATATACCAATTAGACAGTACGCACACACACGCACACACACGCACACACACACACACACACACACACACACACACACACACACACACACACACACACACACACACACACACACACACACACACACACACACACACACACACACACACACATTTCAGCTTAAAAAAAACAGACTCACTCACACAATTTTCCAACAACGTTCAAGGTTATAAAAAACACTTTGGTGGCTTTTTCTATAGGCGGAGCAAGGAATCACCTAAGGACAAATTGCGTGGACATTCCCTTTACCACCTGATCCACTCTGGTTGCCCCATTATTGATAGCATCATCAGTCCAGCGGCGGCTGCTTCCCCAGTCTGCAGTGGGGTGACTCCCTCTTCTTCTCTGCTTCCCCCTTCAAACTGATAGAGCACCTCTGTTGGTCCAAATCCCCAAATAGCACGGAGTGATGCAGCAAGGAGGGCTGAACATTGCAAACCTTGGAATCCTCCTTAAAGGCACAGGCCGCCCCAAACCCTGACGTCAACAACACACATATGGACATAACATTTATTTTAAGTTAGTTCGATAAAATGTGATTTTTAAGTTCTCTCTAGTTCTCTCAATCTCTCTCTCTGCCTCTGTCTCTGTCGCTCCGTCTCTGTCTCTCTCGCTCTCATTCTGTCTCTCTCTCTTTCCCTCTCTCTCTCCCTCTCTTCTCTCTCTCTCTCTGTCTCTCCGTCTCTCTCTTTCTCTCTCTGTCTCTCTGCTTTCCCTCTCTGTCTCTTTCTCCCTCTCTCTCTCTTTCTCCCTCTCTCTCTCTCTCTCTCTCTCTCTCTCTCTCTCTCTCTCTCTCTCTCTCTCTCTCTCTCTCTCTCTCTCTCTCTCTCTCTCTCTGTCTACCTCTTACTTTATCTCCAGAATCAGAGTAGTCTGTAAGCCAAAGCCAAAAAGGCAGTTCTGCCCCTGTGTGGATAATCTATAAATGAAGATTTGAATAAATGGACGAGAGTGCCTGCTCAGTCTAATGCTTGTCCCAGCATTAGGTCATACAGGCATGGAATAAGCCTATTGTTTGTTGATGCTCCAATGAGAACAATTTAGAATGCATAACTTTCATGACAGACTTGAATTATCACAGCGAATATCAGAGGAATAAATAGCTATTATACTGCACATCTATCTACAGGGACATGAACTTTGCACATTCGTTTTGTGATTATATGGCCCAGATGGGGGATGGCTGTCTAGTAAAGAATAACACATAAACAATGCCACCACATGCCCATAAAACACGTCAGGTGTGTAGCCATGTTTGTGTATAAAAAACTAAACGCATTACAGTGCGTGTCTAATAAGCTCCAACAATTAAGCTCAAAAGACTCATGAATCGTAAAAATTTGGCCTGACCACGCTTGCACATCATATTATTTGTTACGTTAATCACCATCATATATGTTTTTATTTAGCTACATTCATTTTCATCCTGCTCTAAGATAAACAGCTGCCTATGAACTCACATCGCTTCAATTCATCAGTATTTGACCCAATAGGGGCGCCCCGGGTTCGATCCCTGCCCGTGGCCGTAGCTTCATGTCCGCCCCCCTCTCTTGCATATTCCAGTCTATCCCACTGTATCTTCATGAATAAAAGAAAAATAATTAAAAAAAAGAATCTTTGAAAAAAGAATTCATCACAATACTCTTATCGACCAAACGTACGTGTTAGTAGACAGACGGACGGCCATCTTTTTGTCCGTCGCCTGCTTATCGGTACACATGGTGGAACAGGATGGCTTGGACTGTGATGGGGTGCTACATCAGCCAACTAGGACATCAGTCTGATAGCCTGGAGGCACCGCAGCCCAGAGGACAGCCAGGCTCTGATGGCCTCTCAGAGCATATGGTGAAGACACGGCACCGCCTCAGGGAGGCAGAGTCTCTATCATACTCTACCATGACCAATGTTGTTCATTACATTACACAAATGTCCTCCTATGGGTGCGCTAGCCTAGGACACTATAAATGTATTCTCGTGTCAATGTATTATTTTCTGCTTGTGTTACTGGCTAAAATCAGGTCATAAACTGAAGGATTTCATCTTTAATTGGTAAAAGGGGGTCATTTAAAATGTGAAGCTTACGTTGTAAACTGTCATATTTAACCGTTCCATAACTTAATCTGCTGGAATCTATGCAAAAAAAGGCAATATCTTTGTCAGTGCAGAAAGTAAGAGAGGTGAAACAATCTAATCCGTCCCAAAAATGTATTAGTACCAGTTGTGCTGTGAATGCTATGCTGTTCGATACAGCACTACATAAGGGTACAGTGTAGCAGCCATACTATCCACCAGGTGTAGCGTGTTGTAAAGAACTACCACCACATGCTTCCCGTCTCCTTGCTTCAGTCTCGCTGGACTCCTGTCCTAATGTTCTGCATGACACTACAGCCGCACCAAAGGCTGTTGGAAAAATAATCATTAGATGTTTTTAATGGATGACTTTAATAAATCGCCCACTGCACACCACTCCCCTCCATAAGTCAATAAAATACACTCAGTTGATACAGGGTGTCATACAGACAGAACAAGCCATCAATATTCAACCCCAGTTTTGATGGGCAGTTATTCACCCTGTGACATGATTGCTATTGGGCTTGAGTGGCACAACTATCACCGGGACTCCGTTGGCTCTCCGACTCCCCGCTGACCTAGTGAATCCCCTCTTGATTGTCTGCTCCTGGCCACCGTACATCCAGCACTCAGTCAAAACTTGAGCCTTGGTAGGATGTGGTTCCACATGATGTCATTAGGATGGATAGGCTGGAAAAACTTCTCACTCGTCTTGCACACATCGCCCCTAGCCCTCTGCTGGTATGTAGATTCATCAAACCCATGTCAGGTTTATTGAGTTAGCCTTGTGTGTGTGTGTGTGTGTGTGTGTGTGTGTGTGTGTGTGTGTGTGTGTGTGTGTGTGTGTGTGTGTGTGTGTGTGTGTGTGTGTGGGTGTGTGTGTGTGTGTGTGTGTGTGTGTGTGTGTGTGTGTCTGTTTGTGCGTGTGCGTGTGTGCGTGCGTCGGTGCACGCATGCACGAATTCCAAACCTACATCAAATAGGTTTAGAAGACGTGTAACTCATCATTGTGATAGCAGACCATCACTGAACCTATCACGACAGATTTGCCTCCTCGAAATAATGTGTTTGGAAACATCTCAATCTGATTAATTTAACAAACATGATTACGAACGTTATCACAGCATGCAAAGAGACCTGTGCGCACTCCATTTCCTGTTCACAGGGAACGCTTGCTAGCTGACAGTAATGTCTCTGTTGTTATGGATTAACAGTATGGTGATCCCATATGGCCTCAGCCTCTAAGAAGACTGCAAGTCTAATGGCTGGAGCTTATGGCATCATGTGTAGTGTGTGGTTTCAGGTGACTCCAGAAGGGTTATGCATGAGAGCCTAAGGCCTGTCTACCTGTCTTGCAGGTGTTTTATCATCAAGCATAGTCGAAGAGCCATCCATCCATATTGAAGAGGAACACTCTTGTAATGGCTTTATTGTCTAAACCTGAACTTCCACACTAGCTGCATTGTGGACCAAAGGCATTCCTAAATTCAGAATTGCTCTTAAAAGGCTTGGCAGCGTTAGCGATTGGAAATTAAATGTGGAGGGAAACAGCTGGCCATGTTTTTATTGGTGCAGAATCATGTTTATATCAGTGTACAGTGTTTAAGTGGTTTTTGCTGCTTCTGTCTAAAAGCAAATCCAAAATGGCAACCTTTTTTAATGATCACATCACAGGACCCTCCCAGGGAGTCCTAAAGCTGTCCTGAAACATGACTGCCAGTGGTTTGGTTTGCCGCAGCTCTGCCTTTCAGTCACTACGTAGCGGTTACGACTTCATAAACACATGTTATTCAGGGACCTTGACTCTGTTTCTGTTTCTTTTTTTCTGTTTCCAGGACAACGACGTGAGAATCATCATCGGCCAATTTGACGAGAATCTGGCCTCCAAAGTCTTCTGCTGCGTAAGTCCCCAGAGCGCACGGCGAGAGATACTCAGTCACCAACATGCACACACTGTGGTCGGGGAGGGCGTTGACACCGTCCACATGTGTCTTACCAGACACCGTGATGTATCCCCCCTCCTTTACATACACAATATTAATGATTCCTGCTGAACTGATGAACCTGACATGTAATATGTCTCCGGGTTGTTCTAGAGACAGCTGACGCAGGTGGGATTCAATATGTGGGCATTAGGAGAGGGATGGACGGGAGTAAGTGATGGATACTGGATACGGTTGTCATCGAAATGATAGTACGATTCATTGATATCACCGGACGTGTTGAGTGATGAGTTAAAGGGAGATGGAAAAATATATGTTGCTCTAATTCTTGTTGGTTCTTTGCGGTTGTGAAATTTAGACTACAACTGGGCTGAGAAAGAAAATAAACAAACAAATTATCCTTTATCCAAGGTTATGCAATACTGGCAGCAATCTTAAAGTAATGGGCTGGGTTTCTAGCTATAAATAGACAGAGCTTACTCCAAATAAAGCTGAGCTTTTTGAAGTTCTTTACTTCTTATGCCCCTTTGAGATCCGAGAGGGTTGTCACCAGAAGACTAAGCAAGCTCTTTATTACTACCAACTTCTTTTTTTGTATCTTCTGTATCTCCTTCCAACTGTCTTTCAACTGCTGTGTGGAGTTTGTGTGTGTGTGTGTGTGTGTGTGTGTGTGCGTGTGTGTGTGTGTGTGTGTGTGAATATGGCCGCGTGCGTGTTGGATTGTGCATTCCAGCTGCTTGTTCACATGGAAATACACGCTTGCATAGAATCTGGAACTTGAGGGGTTAATCCTTCAATACTGATGCATTGCTCACCGACTGCTTCTCCCCACCCACTCCCTTCCACCCAGGCCTTCAACCTGAACATGTTTGGCAGCAAGTACCAGTGGATCATCCCGGGCTGGTACCAGGGGAACTGGTGGGAGCAGGCCAACAGCACCAACTGCACCACCAGCAAGCTGCTCACTGCCATGGAGGGCTACATCGCCGTGGACTTTGAGCCCCTTAGCGCTCGCCAGATCAAGGGCATCTCTGGCCGGGTGAGTCCCTGTCGATGGTCGACACACTGGGCCCTATTTTAACGGTCTGAAACGCAAGTGAGAGGCGCCAAGCGCAAGTAGCTTTGAGGGCAGTTCTATTGCGATGTTGCTATTTTACCGGCGCATAAATGACTCTTGCTCGTGGCTCAAAACTAAAAAGGGTTGGTCTGAAGTAGCCTAATTAGCCATAGGTGGGGTTTGGGCGTAACGTGCAATAAACCAATGAGAGCGTCAGCTCCCATCCCCTTTAAGAATCTCTGAATCTGACGAGCTGATATTTTGGCAGCGCGTTTGCAGTCTCCGATGAGACAGATGCATGACTGCATGAATTGCAAACTTGCAATGGCTCAGTTTATGGCCAAATTCACACATGGAAACTTTAGAAACACTGAGTCCTCAAATAAATTTCGGCAAAGAAAATGTAACACACACATGATATGCGGTAACTATGGTTCTATTTAATTATATATGCAGCAGTACATTAACAAACATAGTTTCTTACCAGTATTGTATGCATTATTATTATCGACTTCTGTTCCTAATATGCATGCGTCCCCCCTTTATATACATTGCCATGGACTGTTTTATGCGTTACATGTTTAGTTTGCGTGTGTTTAAACAGATGGACGCACACACGCGCGCCCGCTTTCATTAATTATTTTACACATACACACACGTTAGCCCGCATTCATTCATTCTTTTTAACACTCACTCGCGGGAAAACAATGTTTTCTCACGATCAAATACTCATCAATCCTAAAAGTTATGAACTTGTACACGATGTTTGTGTGTACGGTGTTTGCAGATGCATTGATTTAAAAGTACAACTTATTACCGCTGTATCAGCTGTTCTTTCCCAAATAATTTAACAAGAATGTGTGGCTAGGTAGATGAGAGAAGCAAAGTGTATGCGCGAGGTGCACAAGCAACATTATGCATGCGCCCTTAAAATAGCATCTGAACAACGCGCCATTGACTTTAAACCAGGTATTTCCTGGTTTGTGGTGCACCTCCTTTCGCCGAACCGCCCCTTGGGGCGCAAGATCATTCCCTAATTTACCGACGCGTGGCGGTGGAGGGAAAAGAACGCTCTGCGCCAGTTGCAAACTAGCAACGACACATGCGTCAGTGTAGAAAGTAAATTGCGCCGGAGGCAAGATAGGGCCCACTATGTTATAGCACTAGCGACTTAAGGAGATAACCAAAAGCTGGGGGCAGAGTGACGCCTTATTTCCTGTTTTGTTTTCTGAAGATATTCTACCGGAGAGAAACTTATTTTACGCAAGTCTAATATATTTGTGGAATAGATGTATTGCTACAGAGGCCAGTCCGTAATGTGAACTTGAAACCTTTGCAGACTTTTTTTTTATTGTTACTAGTGCTGGCCTGGTTTGTGTTTTCAGTTAATAGCCAAATACTTGCTTCAAGATCCCTGCTTCTAGCAACATAATCTGGCCTGACAAATACCAAGCTAAAGAAGTAGAAAAGTCTGATTCATGATACTGATGCTGGCTGTCTCTGGGTCTATTTACACTCTGGATGCTTATATCCAAACTGAATTACAGTTGTTCATGCACATGTCCTCAAAGAGCAGGGGGGAATGAGGTGAACGTGTTTAAGGATGCCTGTAGAAAAGTTAGGCTGCCGACATTGGGCATCAAACCCCGTACCTTTTAGCTGGGAGAGGAGCTAATTCTAACCACTAAATCATACTCTGCCGCATTCTGTCCCCCAGACTTCAAACTTTGTTCAGACAGTTTGATCGCATGCCTTCAGTTGTTTTGTCGCTTTGTTTTGTGTGTCTGTGTGGCAATGGTAATCTATACGTTAACCAGGTTTTATAATTTCAGTTGTGAATTCGACCCGACTGAATAAATAGTTATTGCGTTTCTGCGGCTAAATTTAAGGATATTGCGTAAAACTAGCCACGGAAGGAATACAACTGCTTTGGGGACATGTGAAATGATCTTGCCTGAATTATGAGTTCAATAACTCATGTGACGCAAGCCGCATTGAGTGCACAGTTTGTGAAAGGATTGTCGTTTAGTGAATTGGTTAGGCTTTATTGAAAATTAAGTGGTATGTGAGGCAATTGACGGTCCTGAGCAAGGCATTTTGTAAAATATGTTTGGTCTTTTTCCATTAGTCTTTTCAATATAAAAAGCTATAACATTCGGTTTTCAATCTTCATCAACATTTCTGCATAATTTATAGGAACAAAATAAGTTATTTTTATTATTAAAAAAAAGAGCCTAATTTTTACTCAGGTTGACCTTTTGTTTTAAGTTTACTCAAACATAAATGTGGGTTATCATGAGGTTCAGAGAGCAGTGAGAGGCGGACAGAGTAAGTAACAGGCGTTGTGTGTCTCCCCCCACAGACCCCCAAGGAGTACGAGCGGGAGTACCGCCGCGAGCTCCAGCAGAAGGGCGTGGAGGCCAGCAAGTTCCACGGCTTCGCCTACGACGGCATCTGGGTGATCGCCAAGACCCTGACCCGCGTCATGGAGCTACTGCGCACCAAGCAGCGGCACGAGAACCACAACTTCACCGTGGACGACCGCGAGGTGGGACGCATGGTGCTGGACGTCATGAACGAGACCAACTTCAACGGCGTCACCGTGAGTGGAGGGCGGGGGTCTCATGGGGTTCAGGCCATGATTGGGAACGGTCCCTCTGTTAGATAAAGATACGACAGACACATGCTGAGACACAGAAAGAGACACGATTCTGACATTCACGGACGCGGACCACAAGCGAGACTGAGAGCAATCAAAAGCATGCGCTGAAATGTGAGACTCCAAACCTAGTTCATGTAACAATTGGTGAATCTACTAAAAATAACCTTATCTCATTATCTCCCCCAATCGCTCAAACACAAAGACAAACACACGCACGCACACACACACACACACACACACACACACACACACACACACACACACACACACACACACACACACACACACAGACATCATGTCAGTTCTCTGCTCGCTCCGCAGCGTGTCTTTAGGGGGGAGTTACTGTTAGTGTAGCCACACAAGCATGAATGCCATGTGTGTGTATGCAGGGGGTTCACGCGTCAGGACAACACTCAGAGGCGGGGCTGTTAATTACTCTTCTGCAGGGCCTGGGGGGCCTCGCAGTGCCGAGAAGGTGTGTCAAACATCCTCGTCTCTGTGGGGCCCAGATAGATGTCATTTGAGGCTGCCGATGCACTCCAATGCTTCCTAGATTGATCCTGGTGGCTATGCTAGCTGAAGGATGAGTGTGTGTGTGTGTTTGTGTGTGTGTGTGTGTGTGTGTGTGTGTGTGTGTGTGTGTGTGTGTGTGTGTGTGTGTGTGTGTGTGTGTGTGTGTGTGTGTGTGTGTGGTGTGTGTGGTATGTGCGCGCGCATGTGTGTGTGTGTATGTGTGTGTGTATTTGACATTCCATTATTGGGGAAAATAGACTTTACAACCCATATGCCTGCCCCTGGGTTGAGCAATATATTACATCATTCATCACGTTATTATATAAAGAACTGCCCTCCTATGTTTCAAGTGGAAAGGAAAGAGCTCCAGAAGGTGTTACAACAGCTAGGCCCACGCGCTGGCTGGGACGTTAAAGAGCTGCCTTTTAAATCTTCACCCCCAACACACACACACACCACTGCATCCTAAACAGCTGGAAGGAAGGAGAGGAGGTAGTCAATGGAGTGATAACAAAAGGGAGTATTTTGGGCGTTGTAGATAGTGTGGAACAAGATAACGAGAGGAGAAAACATATCTGGGCGATAGGGAAGGAGCCGGCAAGGGGGGGAGACTAGAGAGAGAGAGAGAGAGAGAGAGAGAGAGAGAGAGAGAGAGAGAGAGAGAGAGAGAGAGAGAGGGAGAGAGAGAGAGGGAGAGGGAGAGATGGAGAGGGAGAGATGGAGAGATAGTGTAAAGTGCAAATACCCACAAAAAAATTACAGTAAATAAATGAAAGAAAATCACAAAGAGATCATAAGGCAGAGGGGAAGGAAGAAAGAAAGAAAGAAAGATAGATGGAAAGAAACAAAGAAAGGAAATTGGTTTGATTTGTTATCACTTGTTCGTGTGCTTGTGCTTGTGTGTGTGTGTGTGTGTGTGTGTGTGTGTGTGTGTGTGTGTGTGTGTGTGTGTGTGTGTGTGTGTGTGTGTGTGTGTGTGTATGTGTGTGTGTGTGTGTGTGTGTGTGTGTGTGTGTGTGTGTGTGTGTGTGTGTGTGTGCGTATGTCTGTGTGCGTGTGCGTGTGTGTGTGCGTGTCCGTGTCCGTGTAAGTGTAAGTGTGCGTGTGCGCTTGTGTGTGTGTGTGTGTGTGTGTGTGTGTGTGTGTGTGTGTGTGTGTGTGTGTGTGTGTGTGTGTGTGTGTGTGTGTGTGTGTGTGTGTGTGTGTGTGAGGTTGCACTGTGCCCATACACCCGCCCGAGGGAGCCTGGAGAACCTGAGAGCTGGCAGGGAGTCCTCCACCTGGATGCTCCGGGGCACAGGGGAGGCTGGAGGGGGACGAGCCCAGCCAGGGGAGAGGGGATGTGGGATGTGGATGGGTCTCTCCCCCCTCCCCGCCCCATGCTTCAGGGATATGAGCGAAGGGAAAGACAGCTGCTTTGTTGAAATCTGCAAACACACACACCATGTGGTGTCCTCTTTATATATACGGTTATTGCTCGGTGTTAATCCTAGTACACAGATGTAGCCTTTTTATTACAGAAAGTACACATATAAAAATAAACCAAGGAGCGCTGGCACACCAGACATAGAGTGACAACGGATTAACTGCAGAGTTGTATCGTTGCTGCATATGGGAAAGCACCTCTTTGTTGAAACCCATTAGGAACCGGTGCACGTTTTGCATGGAGATTTAAATCACTTTAGCCATTCAGAAGTTGAGTCAGAAGTACCTTGCTTCAGGTCCAGTGGGCCGCTGTGGCTGCTGTATCTCTGTAGGGCAACGCTTTTCTCCCATCAATATTCACAAAGGAACAAAAACTAAAATTGCCCAAGGGAGTACATTTAAATGTATTTATCAAAGAAAATTCAATTTTCTCGTTCAGATTCCAGCCCACTGGGAAATAGCCAGTGTGAGTGTACTGAATAATCTTTCATAGGACTGTGGTAAGCAATTATGTGTGGTTTAAGAGAGTGGCATTTATGTTTTTGCAGCATATCTTTGGCACTAAGTCTGAGACAAACCTATTATACCTGTTGTTTTAGAGGATCACATTAAGATGAGATCAAAGGAACTCCTGATAGTACTACACAGACATGGAACACAAGCAAAGAACAAACACACACACACACACACACACACACACACACACACACACACACACACACACACACACACACACACACACACACACACACACACACACACACACACACACACACACACACACACACACACCCAACAAAATGATACAGG
Source organism: Gadus morhua (assembly GCF_902167405.1). NCBI lineage: Eukaryota > Metazoa > Chordata > Actinopteri > Gadiformes > Gadidae > Gadus > Gadus morhua. Next base: position 21,793,309 of record NC_044069.1, read on the forward strand.
TACACTTTTCAGTTTATCTTTATGGAAATGCTAAATTCCTCAAAAGATCGAAAGAGGCAAAGTTAGCAATCATCATGTTTTTGTATTGGTTCCACATTAACTCAGACTCCACGGAGGAGTTAAAATGTATACCTAGTTGTCCTTGTTCATTGCTAGTTTGATTGCATTTTAATGTGTAGGATATACAGACAAACACCAAATGGTATGCATATACAGACACAGACACACACAAACATATATTTCGAGTCAATCACAGGTGCACAAACCTATGTTTGCCCGCACGCATGCACCCACACAAAAGCGTATAAACACACACATACACACACACGTACACACACACACACACACACACACAGACAAACACACACTGGTCCCCGTGTAGCATGATCAGGAGCAGCCACCTCGGTCCCAGGGTGGCGGTTGAAGGACTCCGTGGTATTGATCTGGCTGCTGATGGGGGCTGGCGAGCAAGACAGACATCCCCCAGAGACGTCTCCAGGGCATCTCATTCAACACACACACACACACACACTCACACACACACACACACACACGCACACACACTCAACACCTACGCTGCACTGCACACTCACTTGAGGAGCAAATGGAAAGGGCGGACAAATGGAATAAATGGTCTGTGTGTGTGTGCGTGTGCTTGTGAGACAGATGTGTATGTGTGTGTGTGTGTGTGTGTGTGTGTGTGTGTGTGTGTGTGTGTGTGTGTGTGTGTGTGTGTGTGTGTGTGTGTGTGTGTGTGTTTGTGTGTGTGTGTTTGTGTGTGTGTGTATGTGTAGAAGAGAGAGAGATAGTTGTGTGTGTGTGTGTGTGTGTGTGTGTGTGTGAGTGTATGTGTGTGTGAACAAGTGAACGTGTGAGAGAGAGATTGGTGTGTGTTTTTGTGATGATGATGATCCACATGTGACTGTAGGCTCTGCATCAGAACCATGACAGCCAATCGGATGTCTCACCTGTGGTCCCCAGACAGTGTGAAACCTCACAACGATCACACACACGCACACACACACACACACACACACACACACACACACACGCACACACACACACACACACACACACACACACACACACACACACACACACACACACACACACACACACACACGCACGCACACACACACACACACACACAAACACACACACAAACCCGAAGATGCCCTCCATGTCATTGAGAACTTGAACATGGGCTAAGGCCATTGTAACAAATGACAGCTGCTCCACACAAACCTTGGAGCTACGGTCGAAGCGCTTCTCAAAATGTATCCTCCATGATTCATGCTTTAAGAAAATACTTTCCCAAGATGCAGAGTCCACTTATTCTCAATCACACTCATGTGATTATCAGTTAAATTCATTATGTCCAACCTTGTCTGTCTGTTCATCATTGCGATGAATGGCGTTCTATTAACCAAACCCATCCTTTGTGTTTCACGGTCGGAGTATTACAAGAGACGTCCCGATTGGGCCCCTGGGGTACATTTAGTATCCATCTTGTCAAAATAATGTGGTCGACCAGATTGCCGTGATGTCCTCTGGGCTGGACAGGACCAGGTAGTTGGAATAGGAAATTATTCAAAAGTACGACTATGATTGGTTCGACCAAAAAAGCGAAAAAAACAATTGTAAATTTATGAGACAACATTCACATTCACACAACTCTGTACAGCCAGTTTGAAAACAAAATATTATTTCCTGTAGCTTTTAAAAGGCTGACATTTCTCGGTTGAAAAACAGCCCCATCGGTGGTCCTGGCCTCCCCCCTGGCATCGCTCGTTACCCCCCGGGACGGCCTGGCCCTGTCCACACACACACAGGTGCCAGGGAGGTGGGCCCGGGTCACACAGGGCTCAGGTGTGCTGCATTGTCCCACTTCCACCTGAACAATAATTGCATATTGCGAAAAAGATTGCAAGAAAAAAAGAACCATATGTAACAAAGGGAACTCGTGAGCACTGCCGAGTTCAGACTGACATGGTTGTGTGAAATTATTACCTGAGGGCGCGTTATACAACTACCTGCCACGTCAAGACAAGTGCGCACACACACATGCACGACAGCACACACACACACACACACACACACACACACACACACACACACACACACACACACACACACACACACACTCACTCACTCACACACACACACACACACACCCACACACACACACACACACACACACACACACACACACACACACACACACACACACACACACACACACACAGAGACACACACAGAGACACACACAGACACAGTTCGTATCCCTAACATCTTGTGAATCACCATAAGAATAATCATTTTATGCATATAGGCACAAATGCTTTACTATTCATGCAAGAAGACACACACACACACACACACACACAGACACATACGTAAAAAACACACATGCACACATGCGCAAACTTCAAAGATGCCGCACAAAAGCAGGGACTCAAATAAAGGGGGCGGGTTCCTGCCCTGGCACTTCAAAGCTTGCCATCTTTTGAAACCAAAATTGGCTCTCCAGTCTCTTTTCCCATCTTCCCCCTCAGCTGTGTTTAATCAGCCAATGCAAATACACAGCCTTTCACTCTCTCTCTGTCTCCCTACCTCCCGCCCTCTCCGTCTCTCTCTCTCCTTTTCTCTCTATGTGTGTCTGTCGATCTGCCCTGTGTGAAGTCGGATCTCACCTGTTTTTATGGGCTGCCAGCAATATACAACCTTCGTTAAAATGTTTGCATGACCAGAGGGACGCAGAGCGTGAGAGAGAGAGTGAGGGAAATTAATAATATAAAAGTAATTTAGTGAGACACGCAGCGGCAGAGAAGATTGTGTCGTAGCCAGGAGCTGAACATTTGACCAAATAGAATAGCATTTTCTCTAGATGTCTTGATGGGTAAATAAGCCTTTTAGGAAGGCATTAACTTTAGAAGGGATCAAATATATAACCCACAATACAGGTGCCTGGCTGAAAGGCATTACTTAAGGCATTATAGGTGGGGCGTCTTGCGTAGCACCGAGAGGCTTAGACTCCATCTCCAATAGATTCCAAAATGCCGTCGGACCAAAAGGTTAGGAACCGCAGGGCAACCGACGCACCCTACCCTCGCCCTGCCATCATTAGTAGGCTTGGTGTACAAGGCAAAAACAGATGGATTCTGCCCACTTTAAGTCAGATGAGATGCAATGTCCCAGAAGTCAGACACTACCCTTTGTGTGCCGTCAAAGTTGGTCTGCCACGGTCGGGCTGCTACTAGGTGGTGGAGAAAGCTCCCTTTCATCGTGTGCAAGAGTGTATGATTCAGATCAAACTGCGTCTCCATTAAAATGCTTATTTTTGATGACTGGATGTTATTTTTCTAGGGGGATTGAGGAGAAACTCTTGCCGGTGTGGAATGATGTTCCTAAACGGCAGTGATTATGATTATGTAATGGACAATTGAATGGTGTCTGATGTTTATGTTGATCTTTTCTCCCTCTCTTCCTATCAGGGTCAAGTTATGTTCCGGAACGGGGAGAGGATGGGCACCATCAAATTTAACCAATTTCAAGGTAGGCAGATCACAACCTCCACCTCTTCCCCAAACACCCCCCCCTCCCGGCCCCCCCTTCCCAACAGCACTCCTCATTAAAATCACTGATTTTGCATATTCATCCTTCTCCATTTTGAATGGAGCTGTACGCGGGCCTGGGGAGAGAGCCCAATGTCAGGGCAGCACTGGATCTTCCTCCATTCTGTTCCTCAGCGGAAAGAGAACCACGTAGTTCCACCCTGCAGGGAGATCTACCTGTGCTTTTAGGTTTGGTTCTTTTAAATGTTTTGCCTTGTTTGTCTGCCCTTGGTAGTCCCGGGGCCATTTGATCCACACACACACACACACACACACACACACACACACACACACACACACACACACACACACACACACACACACACACACACACACACACACACACACACACACACACACACAGGCTGTCTCCCACCGGAGGGAAGGAGCAACTGTCGTGTCGCTCTGGATCTAAGGGGAGACCAGAGGGGCCAACCGGTAACCCGGAGATAGCATCTCCATGCTGGGGCTTTCCCCCCTCCACCTCCCCCTAGTCCCACATGCCTTCCTGCAGTGGTGCTGTTCAGCTACACCTTATCTCCCCCACTGCAGAGGTGCGCCTACTGCTGGCTTACATCACAGGCGGTGGGGATAGGGGAGGAGGAGGAGGATGAGGAAGAGGAGGCGGAAGAGGGGATGTTTTCTGTGTTTGTGTGCGTGTGTGTGTGTGTGGGTGTGTGTGTGTGTGTGTGTGTGTGTGTGTGTGTGTGTGTGTGTGTGTGTGTGTGTGTGTGTGTGTGTGTTTGTGTGCGTGTGCGTGTGTGTGGGTGTGGGTGTGTGTGGGTGTGTGTGTGTGTGTGTGTGTGTGTGTGTGCCTGTCAGAAATTGATATATACTATGACTAAGATTGGTTCCTTATTAGTTATTATCATTGATGACACATGGGTATGTACAATTCTGGTTGATATTCCTTGTACAACACACGCTGTGTGTGTGTGTGTGTGTCCGTGTGCCTTTGAATGTGTCATGTATGGGTGCATCAGCGTTTGCATGTTCTTGTATTTGTGCACGTGTTTGTGTGCCTTTGTGGACCTTTTGTGTGTGAGTTTGTGCACGCGTATGTGTGTGTGTGTGTGTGTGTGTGTGTGTGTGTGGGTACCCTCCGAAGCACGCAGGAGTGGCTGGCTTGGCTGAGGGGGGATGGAGGGGGCAGCACCGTGTGAAGGAGCCTGACAGCTGTGGATAAGAGGCAGAGACAACCCTAGGTTGTGTGTCTGTGTGTGTGTGTGTGTGTGAGAGATTTATTTTGTGCTTTTTATTTTCGCGACGCAAGACAGAGAGATACTACTCGCGGTGCTCTTGCCCTGAGCGCTGCCCTCACCTTCAGCAGCCTCTGAGAGATACGCCCGCTGGCCTCCTCACAACCCAGCCACCGCAGTGGGTCCATGTCGTTGTCTTTTGCCACTTTCGCTGTAGGCCTTGTACATCAGAGGGCATCATGGGATATTTGGTCGGCGGTACTCCGCCATTTTGAGAGGACTCAAGATAGTTGTGTAACAGATAATGATCGCACTGGTTTGCCAAGTCTCTCAGTAGTATTTCGTGATGAGTGACTAAACACTCAATGGGAAGCAACAATAGCTACATAATAACTGATCTCCAATGCTCCTATGCTCCCAAACTGGAGGCGCTCATTGCAACTGAGGCTGGGAACCAGTAGGGCGGAGTAAGGACTCAACACCTTCCCCCCCCCCCCAGTGTGTGTGCTCCCCTCGTTCAAGTTGCATGATGTTAGTGCCGGTACACATAAGTGTACACCCATTCATGCAATAACACACACAAACACACACACACACATAAACATTCATGCACCAACACACACACTGAAACACACACAAAGACACACACATACACACACAAACATACATGCACCAACAGACTCACACACACGCACACACACAAGCCTTGGAGCTGTGGTTGACATGGTTCTCAAAATGTAGCCTCCATGGTTAATGCTTTAAAAGAAAATCTTTACAAAGGTTTTAACTTTCGTCCACGTGTGTTAGTCGATGTTGTTTTTTGGATCTTTTGCTATCGGACCAGTGCATCAGAGTGCATCATGGGATATTTTCTGCCATATTCGGAGGACTCAAATCATAATCAACTGCATCTACTGTACTGAGAGC
>NC_044069.1:21804048-21811548 GCF_902167405.1 Gadus morhua
TGGCCCTGCTCTCTCCATAGGATTCAGGGCACTCAGGAGCACTCTGCTTGGCTGAATTATTAACCCATGGCCGCTTTTAGCCCGTGTTTACGTACTGTAAACTGTTCAATGCATATCCCAACACGTCACCATCACACCGACACACAAACACACCTCTGCCTCTCGCTGCATCCTGCTTCCTCTCTGTCTGTTGTGCTTTACCTCTCTCTCCCCCCTCCCTCTCTCTCCCTCTCTCTCGCTCATTGTCCGGTGTACTCTCTCTCTCTCTCTCTCTCTCTCTCTCTCTCTCTCTCTCTCTCTCTCTCTCTCTCTCTCTCTCTCTCTCTCTCTCTATCTCAAGCTAAGATCCATAAGGATGTCCCTGGCATCAATTAGCAATGCTAGCGGCCACTAGAGATAAGAAAGCCCAGCGTTCCAGCGGTCAGGATGGGAAAGACCAATACTTTGGCTCTTCACCTTAAAATTGATGAACGACCGTGCTGCTATATCACAGCTTCCTGGGGCCTGAAAAGGACAATTCAGCAAAGGCCAGTGTTTAACTTGCTCCACCGAGAAGAGCATTAATATAAAATAAAATAGTGTGTATGTGTGAGAAGGTAACTGAGCCTGAGAAAGACCAGGAGTAAATACCGCTCTGACCTTTCCCTTGAGCCTGCTGCGTTTTTGGAATCCCACTTCCTTTTAGGCTGCATCCAGCGCCAATCAATGATAACCCCGCCCCCCTCCCCCTCCATTACTTAATTGATCACTCCTCTGACTTGATTTAATTCAGATACATCTTGCGCCAGGATGCCTACATGTTGGACCTTTAAGATCAACCCTAAGCCCTTTGGACGGGAGTCGAACACGCTAGCACTACAATATCCTGCCCCCTATCAACGACACTATCCCACCTTCAAATTCATAGTCATGATGATTTACATTTACATTTACATTTAGGGCGTTTAGCAGACCCTCTTATTGAAAGCGACTCATTTGTCAGAAGAATTTGAAACAACAATATACCACTGTCGGTACAATAAGGATGTTCATAGTGCAGTCGCTAGGTTAACACATTCCCCGTAGACAACAAAGATAGCTAGGATAAGATGCTACACACCTAACTACTATACCTAAGTATGATACACAACAAGTGTGTACATTAAGTGGCAGGACATACAAAATACAGTTAGCAGGAGGGGTGGGAGGGGAGACACAACGTCTTCACCATCTTGGTGTTTATCGTGGTACACAATCAGCCACTGACGGTTGACCTGGGTTTTAGGAGTGGAGCCTCCGAAGGACCGCACCTTTGTGCGGCTGCAGCGGCGGCACATCAGCGTGCCACTGTACAGCATCCTGTCCACCATCACCATCCTGGGCATGCTGATGGCCGGAGCCTTCCTCTTCTTCAACATCAAGAACCGCAACCACAGGTCTGCACACACACACACGCACGCACGCACGCACGCACGCACGCACGCACGCAAGCACGCACGCACGCACGCACGCACGCACGCACGCACGCACGCACGCACGCACAAACACACGCACGCACGCAAGCACGCACGCACGCACGCACGCAAGCACGCACGCACGCACGCACGCACGCACGCACGCACGCACGCACGCACACACACACACACACACACACACACACACACACACACACACACACTCACTCACTCACTCACTCACTCACTCATTTAAACACACAATGTTTGTCATATTGTTTTGTTGGGTGGGAAATCAGAGATAATCATCAAGGGTGGGGGGTGTCTGAGTCGAAGGTAAGATGTAAGAGGGCCGTTGAGGGACAAAGAGCTTTCATTTGGACTGTTTGTGAACGTGACATGATGTACTAGTCTTCATTGAGATTAAAAGAAAATGGCTAGCATGTTTTGAATGACTTCCTAATCTAGCCTTGTGTCTTCTGGTCCAGTCTATTGTAGTCTAGTCAGGTCTAGTCTATTGTAGTCAGGTTTGGTCTATTGTGGTCAGTTCTAGTATATTATAGTCAGGTCTAGTCTATTGTAGTCTAGTCAGGTCTAGACTATTGTAAACAGTTCTAGTCTATTGTAGTATATTCAGGTCTAGTCTATTGTAGTCAGGTCTTGTCTATTGTAGTCAGTTCTAGTCTATTGAAGTCTATTCAGGTTTAGTCTATTGTAGTCAGGTCTAGTCTATTGTAGTCAGGTCTAGTCTATTGTAGTCAGTTCTAGTCTATTGTAGTCCATTCAGGTCTAGTCTATTGTAGTCAGGTCTAGTCTATTGTAGTCACGCCTAGTCTGTTGGAGTCAGGTCTAGCCTAGTGTAGTCTAGGCAGGTGTAGTCTAATTGAGGCTAGTCTATTGTCTTTTCTAGTCTATTGAAATCTTGTCTGATCTGATCTAATCTACTATAGTCCACCTTTATGTAGGTGTCTATATTTGTATATCAAGATGTCTAGTCCTTTAGTTTATTGCAGTCTACTTTAGTCTGATATTATAATTAGTATCATAATACCGAGTTCTCCTTGGTCTCCAGAATGATCAAGATGTCTAGTCCAGTAGCCTATTGTGGTCTACTCTATTCTAGTTTAATAGTTATTCTAACAGTAGTAAGTTCTCCTTATTCCCCAGAGTGATGAAGATGTTGAGTTCACTTTGTTTATTACCACAGCGTTGGTGAACACTGGATCCTGTTTGGTCAATAACCTTCGAAGGCGATGCAATCTTTTTTAATAAGGGGACACCTCTGCCTTTAGACAGTCTCAGATCGATGCGCTACAAAACCAGCAGTAACATTGACCAGATGTTTCTTCCACTTCACAAAAAATAAAATACTAAAAGCTCTGTGGATTCATATTTTAATTTCAGCTGATTAAGCCGTTAAAAAGCCAATAATGTTACGGACGAAAGCAACTCATATCTAATGATTGCTGCTTACGGTGGTACCAGTGGAGGAACCCACTGCGGGCAGTCCCCTTATTGGAACACAGTCCACTTAGGCACTGGTTATACATTATCCTCCAATAACGGGGCAGCCCGTCGAGGTTTACTGCCATGCTCTAACCTGGTTCTAACAGTGAGTGTTCCTGTCTCACCAGAATGATCAAAATGTCCAGTCCCTACATGAACAACCTGATCATCCTGGGAGGCATGCTGTCCTACGCGTCCATCTTCCTCTTCGGTCTCGACGGAGGCTTCGTCTCCGACAAGGAGTTTGAGACTCTCTGCACGGTGAGTGGAACTCTTTTTTTACTTTTTCACTCTCGCTGAAAAATCCAGTGGACTCCACGGTTATTTCCGAAGCGTGGCACATGATATTTCCTTTAACACCCCCACTATAACCGCATGACTGACGGTTTAAGAAAGCGTGAAAAGAGAAGAGAAGCATTTAAAATTGTAGTTTAAAGTCATGTCATAATTTGGAATTGAGTGTATAGGGAAGAAGTGAGCCAGCTTATACACTATACACTTCCTTTTACTTTCAGTTTGGAAGTAGTGTGTTTCCGATGGCATGAGTCTTCATTCACAGAGGGAGAGTGCACGGGGCCGGGAACTGTAACAACCACGATGACATCTACACTAACGGGAATGATTCTGCCACAAACACAACAACACATTAGTCAGGATACTGTGTGCAGTGAGTGAAGACATTGGCAGATAATTATCTAGGATGGAATCTCTCTCTCTCTCTCTCTCTCTCTCTCTCTCTCTCTCTCTCTCTCTCTCTCTCTCTCTCTCTCTCTCTCTCTCTCTCTCTCCTCTCTCTCTTTCTCTCTCTCTGTCTCTCTCTCTCTCTCTCTCTCTCTCTCTCTCTCTCTCTCTCTCTCTCTCTCTCTCTCTCTCTCTCTCTCTCTATTTCAAATTAAGCTTCTCCCCAAGCCAGTTCTGGAATGTGACTATTTCAGTTGCTGGATTAATTAAAGTTTTGATTCAAGTGATAAAAGCTTTCCACTGAGATACCACCTTTCCGAAAATACACACACACACACACCCTCACAAATACACACTCACAAATCCACACACACACACACACACACACACACACACACACACACACACACACACACACACACACACACACACACACACACACACACACACACACACACACACACACACACACACACACACATAAGCAAACACAAACACAAATCTACACAGAAACACAAACACAACCACACACACAAACACACACAGACACACTCGCACACACCAAAGCAACATTATTCTGAGCACGTATGTGGCTGCATCACCTCGCTAAAGCTCTGCAACAGTCAGAGCTGATGCTGAGGCTGAGAGCCACACAGGTTGATCCATCCTCCACCAATCAATATTCGCCACACTTGCTCTGTGAATAGGTGCCTCTGTAATTGTTTTCCAGCCTCCCTTTGCTCATCCCTCACACACCGGACACAAGGACTCACACACCCACACACACGCACGTAGCGCCTACCCCCCTCTGTTTTGCACTGCTTTGTAGATGGCAGAGAGAATGAGACATAAAAGGAATGAGGATGTAGGATGTGGGAGGATGTACGGGGTATGCTGTATGCACGTGTGCGCACACAAACACATACACTCATGCACACACATGCACTCAGGCATGCATCAACACACACACACACACACACACACACACACACACACACACACACACACACACACACACACACACACACACACACACACACACACACACACACACACACACACACACACACACACACACACACACTCACACACACATAGCTGATGAATAAATTGTCTGAATCCCTGCTTATATAGCACAGGTGTCGGTGGAAGGTTTTGTCATTAATTTCATGAAGGCGCTCTCTATTTTTATAACAACCGCGCTCTATTTTTATAACACACACTATTTCTAGTTAGCATAGAATTGAATAGGTAAATGTAAAAAAAAACAGATTACAGCTATTATTCTAAGCGCCCTTGGGGAACAGAGTCAGTACTAAGTCTGTGTGTGTTTGTGTGTGTGCTTTTGTGTGTATGTGTGTTTTGTCTTCAGGTTCGTACATGGATCCTCATTGTCGGCTACACCACGGCTTTCGGCGCCATGTTTGCCAAGACCTGGAGGGTGCACGCCATCTTCAAGAACGTGAAGATGAAGAAGAAGGTAGAGCTGAATCATTAGCGTCTTTTTCAAGTAGTCTTCTTGCATATTGACATATTTGTTCACGTTGATATGGTTATATTGTGACACATCATTTCATATCGCCATTCCCAATATATGATGTGTATCACTTTCTTTATGTCGAGTCAATGAGCAGACTCCTGTTATCCAAACACACTCACAAGTGAGGCGGAGAACAACAAAGGCATGCAATTCAAATCCACTAAAAATAAATGTAACTGCTGCAAAACCTCATTTCTAAAAATACCGCAGAGTGCCAGAGTAGCAAGATAAATCAGTAAGACAAGAAAAAAATGTTTCTATGTATGTGTTAGTGGAATAGTTACTCCTCAAGATTGAAAAAAAAAACGTTTCACCATGATGCATGTAAAACCTCTGTGCTGTGTGATGTGATTAGGCAGAGGATGGACACAGTTAGAGGGAGCTGTCAACACATCCTCTGACCAAACGAATGAGGAAGTGTAAATTGAATCGTCCTCTTAGCAAAATGAGCTCGCATTATAATTGGCCGTTATAGCTCCCTCGCTTAGCTCCCTCTAAACCTTTTATTATTACACCACGTACATCTGCTGAAGGTGGAGGGAGAGGGAGAAAAAAACGAGTGGCTTTTGGAAACCTGGATATGATGAGGAAGAAGAATTTAAAAGAAAATTACATCTTTGTTGATAATCTTGTCATAAACGAGGTTATGGTGTTTGTCAAAAAGGCCGCTTGAATAGCATCTGGTGCTTTTGATGCTTTGCGACATGCGTTTCTTGTGCCAAGATACGGGCATTCTTGGTAGATTTTTTTTTGGTATAGATTTGCTGTTTTATCCACAAGTTCACGCAGTGCTTTACCCAGACAGCGCTCACAAATGGGTTTGCACTGAATTAAACATGGGACTCAAATGGTGTTTTGCGGTTGTTTTTATCCAACTGTGCCTCAATTAGTTTATAGTTAGTTTCTGCCATGAGCACAGAGCCAAAAGAAACATTTCAACGGTCTAAATGTAGTTTGCTTCTTAACCCCTTGTCAATTCCCCAAATATGTTAACTATTTTCATTTAACAAATATCAGATCACCTAATTAATAGGTTACGGTTAAGGTGATACACTTAAACCCTGAGTTTGTTTCACATTGCCGTTGTAGATGTACACAAACTGAAACACGATATGAATGAATACTAAATGGAAAAAAATGCACTGCAAAGATATCACACCATTCTCAATTTGGTTTCAATTAACACATTTAAGGAGACAACTTCGCAAGTGCTTGATGTATTATTTGCTACAACATGCTGCGATTAGTTTCCCCGTCACACATGCAGGCATTATCACCTCATTAGGATAGATTGCTAAGTGCCTTTATAACAGTGAATTCAATCTCACCCCCTGAGTATTAAATATTCAAAACTACCCGAGAAATAAATGCCATTATCTGTGTTTTGATAAGTGTAACTGTATGTGTGAGCTCTGAATGAAGAGGAATACAAATGTACCTAAAATCACCTAACTGGTTTAATCTTAATGCCATTAATGAAACTTTCTTTAGGTGTTCAAATGGTTGGTGCCTCCCTTTATCAGTAGGATAACCTGCATGCACCCACGCACATTGTGTTGTTCAGTACATCAATAAGTTAAGATCAATAAGATCAATGGATTCAAGGATTTCATGGATTGGGTTAGATGGATGGATTGGCTTTTGAAACCCCATTTATTTAAACGGCAGTGGGGTTTGGGGACCACTATTCCGACGATGGCCAAAGGCTAAAGAGATCAGGGGTAATTGAAGGTTGTATCCTTCAAAGATGTCACTGGTTTACACAATGACTCTGCTGCCTGGTCTCAGTCACTTCCAGATAAGTAGACTGTAATCGAGGTGCAACGCCTCACTCTTACATTCTATTTACATTTAGAGGATATTGCTGACGCCTTTATCCAAAGCGACTCATAACCATTCATTCACACACTCACACACGTCGGTGGAGTCAACCGCGCAGGGCGACAGCCAGCTCGTCAGGAGCAGTCAGGGTGAGGCATCTCGCTCAGGAACACCTCGCCACTCAGCCAGGAGGAGCCGGGGATCGAACCAGTGACCTTCTGGTTTCCAGTCAACCCGCTCTGCCTCCTGAGCTACTGCCGCCCTACATCCTAAACCCAACCATTACGAATAAATCAATCAAGAAGTGAACTTTATTGTTCTGGTGATTGAGGAACAATATCAATAGTCGATTATAGATCGTTCAAAATATACAAAACAATAGAAATACCACACAGATATCAAATAAGCAATGCACACCATTTCCTTTTCAATCCAGGTCCAGCTGGCTATGCCCATATGCAAACAAACGCGTTGCTTCCGAACTCGCATCCTGTTTCAAGATTCACTCCCCCTCACCCG
>NC_044069.1:21821548-21829048 GCF_902167405.1 Gadus morhua
CCGAGATGATGTGCAGTAGCTAGCAGTTGGATTGATAAAACATGATATTGGTTTGCAGCAAAGTATCATATCATTTCAGCATTAACCGAGCACCTTGGACAGTTGAGTTACAAACCAAGGGAGCGACGGCGAGGGGAGGGGCTATCCTGGAGGGGTAGGGCCCGGGGATGAGGCCAGCCGTGGCGGGAGAGGCCCAGTTAGGTTGCAGTTCACTACAGGGGGAAGTGGACGCATCGGGAAGGACGCAGGAAAACTAAAGGGATCCCCCCGTTAAAGGAGCCAGGAGCCTGGCCTCTTCATCAGACTCTGTGGCTTTAAAAACTCTTTACATTGAGTTTTTAAAACTCTTTACATTGGAGAGGAGAAGGGAGATATCTCGAGGTGCAAGGAGACCCCATGTGGAGGCCTTATAAATTAACTAGTAGAAAATTATTTGTGAATAATTAGACATTATTATTAAGAAACATTCTTCCCCTACACAGATCCGCTTGTGATCGGTTAATAGTTAAGTGATTGTTAATTGCGTGGTTGCAGGAGCAGCGTCCGCGGCAGGACAGTACTGATGCCGCTGGGCACTTGGTGCGGCTGAGGCCCCTGCATCTCCGTCATGTGTTGCCTTGGCAATGTACATGCACAGTGGTGTGATACTCGGGAGATTGCGTCCGTCCCTAAATTGCATGTGCGTGTCTATGCATCTGCGACCTTGTGAGACTATGTGTATTCGTGTGTCTCTCTCTCTCTGTTTATCTCTATCTCTCTATGTCTCTCTCTCTCTCCGTCTCTCTCACTCTCCCTCTCTCTCTCTCCGTCTCTCTCTCTCTCTCTCTCTCTCACTCTCTCTCTCTCTCTCTCTCCCTCTCTCTCTCTCTCTCTCTCTCTCTCTGTCTCTGTCTCTCTCTCTCTCTCTCTCTCTGTCTCCGTCTCTCTCTCTCTCTCCCTCTCTCTCTCTCTCTCTCTCTCTCTCTCTCTCTCTCTCCCTCTCTCTCTCTCTCTCTCTCTCTCTCTCTCTCTCTGTCTCTCTCTGTCTCTCTCTCTCTCTCTCTCTCTCTCTCTCTCTCTCTCTCTCTCTCTCTCTCTCTCTCTCTCTCTCTCTCTCTCTCTCTCTCTCCTCAGTCTATCTGTGTCTCTCTCTCTCTCTCCCTCTCTTTTGCGACGTGGGTATTGTCTTTTGTGTAACGAAGGACAAACACAGTATAGGAGGGCTGATTAGCATTCTAGCAGCATTCTCTCTCTCTCTCTTCCGTCATCCGCCAATGTTGCAAGCATCGGAAGGCAGCAGGCGGGCGAGCAACGAGCGAGCGGGTAGGCTGCAAAAATAATATTGCAGTGTGGCATTGCCATGGCAACGGCCACGGTTTCTGACACCCCATAACACGCAGAGCAGCTCTGTTGATCCAGGCGGTTGAAAATGGAGAGAGAGAGAGAGAGAGAGAGAGAGAGAGAGAGAGAGAGAGAGAGAGAGAGAGAGAGAGAGAGAGAGAGAGAGAGAGAGAGAGAGAGAGAGAGAGAGAGAGAGAGAGTGAGAGAGAGAGAGAGAGAGAGAGAGAGAGAGAGAGAGAGAGAGAGAGAGAGAGAGAGAGAGAGAGAGAGAGAGAGAGGGGAATGGGGCGGTCACCAACATTGATGGTGATGCGGATGGGGACTTACACAACAACAGAGGAAAACAAGTTTTGACTAGTGCACAATGTATGCACGCTATGCTGTGCATGTTGTCGTTTTCATGTTCCACCGTTCTCACAGACATTCTCCCTTAAGCTCTTTGTCTCTGCCCCCCCCCCCCCAAACACACACACTTAGTTGTCATCTTTGGGAAGCAGATGTAGAGAATGGGCTGATGAATTCCTGTCTCCTTTGTTTTAATTGAACGGGGGGTGAAATACCTCCTCCTTCACAGCCTGTTGGTCAGCCCTGGACTTTGACGTGTGAACAATAGGTTATAGCACAGTGTTTACAGCATGTATTTGAATGTTTTTTACAACGATTTTTACAACGGTTGATTATGACAATGTACTGACATAGTACTATAATTATCACATTCTCTTTTTCCTCGTCACATAGATTGCCAAACAATTATCCTCACCTTTTTTTTTCAGTTTTCAATTAGGACGATGGGCAGTTGCCAGTTAAACAAATCATGAATTTTCATGCCCACCTTTTAATTAAAGACAAGAAGGGGAGTGTGTGGAGACAGAAGGAGGGGACAGCTGAGTGGGCAGCTTCATGCAGCTGTTGCTTGCTATTAATAGTGCCATCAGACCAGGTTGACAGGAAGACACCTGGCCCTCCTTGTCCCCAACCCAACAGCATCCTCATTCCTCCAATTCAACCCGTTTACTACTGCTGCTGAGACTAGGCAGGCCAGGCCTGACAACCTGTTTCTTATACTCCCCTCCTCCACTGCTCCTCCTCTTCCCCTTCCTCCTGCTCCTTCTCTACCTCCTCTCCTCCTCCCCTCTGCTCCTCTCTCCTCCTCTTTTCCTATCTCTCCTCATATCTCTCCTCCTCCTCCCTCTTCCTATCTCTCCTCCACCACTACTCCTCCTCTCCCCTCTCCTCCTCTCTCCTCCCCCTCTCTCCTCCTCTCCCCTCTCCTCCTCTCTCCTCCCCCTCTCTCCTCCTCTCGCCTCCTCCCCTCTCTTCCTCTCTCCTCTCCCCTCTCCTCCTCTCTCCTCCTCCTCTCCCCTCTTCTCGCCTCCTCCTCTCTCCTCCTATCCTCTTCCTCTCTGTTCCATTTGTTTTACCTGTTATTGACTTTTTGTCGGGGGGGGGGGGGGGGGCAACCCTCTTTCTTATTCTGCACCTCCCGGGGATCTCCCCCCCCTCCTCCTGCTGCCGTCTCTTTCGGTTTGGCTGGCTGCCCCCCCGGCCTCCCCTGGGAGCCCCCTGCTACAAAAACACAGAGCTGTGAGCCGGACCTGGAGGAATGTGTTTTAACTGGACCCCCTGTTTGGAGCAGAGAACCCCCCCCCTCCCCGTCCCCCCCTTCTTCATCCTCTGATAGGCCTGTGCTGTTGGTGCGCGAGGTTTATACACTCAAACCAAAGCACACACATGCATAACAACGACACACATATGCACCCACACACGTAGGTCACAGGAAACACACACACAAACAAAGAAACACGCGTGCAAGAAGCACACAAAGCCGGCACACCACACACACACACACACACATGCCAGCAGAAACTCACTAGTTTCTTTGCCAGGAAGATATCCCACCTGCGGGCACGACCCATTCGACGGTCTGGACAGAATGGGCTCTAGAAACAGCTGTACATAGAGAGCGTATGTATAGACAGCTTTAACACCTTCTGCATTGGCTCTACTGCACTCCCTGAGCCCACTGTCACCCAGGGCCTCCCACTGCGGACCCCTAAGACAACACCACCTAGGGCACGCAATGTTCTCTCCTCCCCCCCCCCCCCCCCGTAACGACACCCCCTGAAACAGTGACTCCCTCAGACCTGCTCCGCCTGCCTCCTCACACCCTGCCTCAAGGTCGTTTTCACACTCTGGCTGAACCCAGAGAGCAAAGTGCCACCCGTTGGGGGCTGGGGGGGAGGGGGGGGGGGGGGGGTAGATGGAGAGATGGAGGGATACAGGGAAGGGAGGGAGGGAGATGGAGAGAGTGAACGATGGAGGGAGGGAGGGAGGGAGGGAGTAATGGGAAAGGGTGGGGGGAGGGGAGGGCGAGAGGGGGAGAGGATGGAAGGGGAGTGGGAGACAGGCAGTAGCACGGGAGGGAGGGTTAAGATGGAGGAGAAGAGATGTACATTGAGGGGTGGGGGTGCTCTGAAAACTCGGTATTAAACCCTTCCGAATGAGGAATGAGAGTGTAATTGTTTTGATGGGTGCTGCTTCAAAAGGAGACAGCATATGCAAATGAGGAGGATATCTTACTATTTCTGTTAGTGTCTGCAAGAAGAACTCCATAGAAGTAGCCCTTTGTTCAAACTAATAATACAATATGCATCTCGGCCCTATGTGTGTCATTCCTTCACCCTGTCCCTGATCGGACAGGCTTAGATGTCATCCCGCCACGCAAACGGCAGAATTCGTCGACAGTTAAATCATCAAGAAATGAATCCATTATGTAAGCGTGTGCCTTCAATATTTGCGTGTTTTTCTCCGGAACAGTCCCACACGTGTGGGTGTGCGAGCAAAGGAACACGTATAACCTAGATTTCTCGCTGACTCGAAGCAGACGCCGCTTTGCACAATATTTCATCAGTTTTCGCCGAGCATATTTGCACAGCAGGTTTGCCGCACTTTGGCAATATAGTGGTATTTGCTTTGAGAGGGACAAGGGTGTATGATGTGTGTGTTCATATGTGTGCGTGTGTGTGTGTGTGTGTGTGTTCTGCGTGAATCTCGGTGGGCGGGCTGCTTCCAGAGGTGCTGTGTTTGTTGACAGTCAGGCTGGTAAATTGGACACGCGGCGGCGCATGGCTGCGCTTGTTTAGAGGGAGAATCGGAGGAAGATGGAGTCACGCAGCAATATTTACCACCCGGTGCTTACTCTCAGGCTAAAGTGCTGCTTGATCCTTATCGCGGCTCGCTCCCCCTCTCCCGGCACTCTCTCTCTCTCTCTCTCTCTCTCTCTCTCTCTCTCTCTCTCTCTCTCTCTCTCTCTCTCTCTCTCTCTCTCTCTCTCTCTCTCTCTCTCTCACCCTCTCTCCTCTCCTTCACTCCATCCATTCATACTTCAATCTCACCACCTGCCGTTTGCTCTGAATCTGTTCAAAGATGCAAAATAGTTAAGGCGCACATGCGCACAGACACACACACACACACACACGGATACACACACACACATAGACACACACACTCACACACACACACACACACACACACACACACACACACACACACACACACACACACACACACACACACACACACACACACACACACACACACACACACACACACAAACACTCTGATTTACCCGGTGCCCACCTTTCACTCTCTTTTTACCTTTCCCTTACCAATCCCCCCGTCCCCCGCAACTCCTGTCTCTCCTCCAGACTGCAGTTGCTAGGCAACAGCTGATTGAGCATGAGTGGTATGCAATTGACCAATTAGAAGTCTACCAAATGAAAAGTGGTGTCAAGAGTTCCAGCCGTTACTGCTAAAGCTGTGGCCAGTGTTAGACGCTCTGTTTATCTGTCTGCGTGTCCGTTTGCGTGTCCGTCTGTGTGTCCGTCCGTCCATCAGTCCGTCCATCCGTCCTTTATTCCATTCCTTCTAATGGTTTTGGCAATATGCCTATAGGGGGCCCGACTCCTCCAGGGGCCCTACTCCTCTAGAGGTCCTACTCCTCTCGGGGCCCTACTCCTCCAGGGGCCCTACTCCTCTGGCGGCCCTACTCCTCCGGGGGCCCTACTCCTCTGGGGGCCCTACTCCTCTAGAGGCCCTACTCCTCTCGGGGCCCTACTCCTCCAGGGGCCCTACTCCTCTGGGGGCCCTACTCCTCTACTCACCCTACTCCTCTGGGGGCCCTACTCCTCTAGGGGCCCTACTCCTCTACTCGCCCTACTCCTCTGGGGGCCCTACTCCTCTAGGGGCCCTACTCCTCTGGGGGCCCTACTCCTCCGGGGGCCTACTCCTCTGGGGGCCCTACTCCTCTAGGGGCCCTACTCCTCCGGGGGCCCTACTCCTCTAGGGGCCCTACTCCTCTACCCTGTCGTCCCCCTGAACAGAGACAGCCTCCATCAGCAGCCAGACCCCATGCATTACACACACACACAACAACATACACATATGCCCAAGCCTACATATTCATGCACACACACACACACACACACACACACACACACACACACACACACACACACACACACACACACACACACACACACACACACACACACACACACACACACACACACACACACACACACACATGCTATGCACATACATGATGATATGGAAGATGAGGAGGATGGTGATGTTGATGATGGTTATACTGATGGTGATGATAGTAATGATGGGAATGATGATGATGATGATGATGATGATGATGATGATGATGATGATGATAACGATAGTAATGATGGTGTTGATGGGGAGAATGTGGTTACGATGATGAAGATGATGAGAGTGATAATAGTATTGATGGGGATGATGAGGAGGAGGAAGTGAATGGTGATAAGATGGATTCTGTAAAGGTTTGTTTGGAGGAAGATGAAAATGCAACACATCCATGCAACTGTATTGGACTGGAACGCACGCAATATATTCAGTGCATTGAAGTAGTAAAGGAAAGTGTAAGAGAGAAAAAACGCTAAACCATGGAATTTACCTACGTCCTCCTCATGCATGAGCCATGATTACCCATTTTACCTTCAACAAATTGTCTCCTGCAACATCCACTGTTCAATTATTCCAATCAGTATCGCAGGAGCTGCCGGGGCGATGACCAATCTACAGTTGGCTGCTTGGCTCTACTTTAATTACTTTGTAGCGTGCCCCCGCAAGCAGTCACATGTGCGTGGGGGGCCACACACGTGTCTGCAGGGGGGCAACCAAGGAACCTTGGGAACGGCCAATTAGAAAGCAGGTTAATTACTCATCCCACTCGCACAGGACACACACAAAACGTAACACACACACACACACACACACACACACACACACACACACACACACACACACACACACACACACACACACCACACACACACACACACACACACACACACACACACACACACTTCTAAGTCGTTATTACAATGTCTCTCTCTCTTTTACACTCTCACACACACACACACACACACACACACACACACACACACACACACACACACACACACACACACACACACACACACACACACACACACACACACACACACACACATACTTACACCAATTGTCATTGGGGATGGCAGCAGGGAGCACAGCGGTCAGTGACCGAACACAGATAGGAGATATGGCAGCAGCAGACAGTCAGACATTTACTCTCACGCCAACACACACACACACACACGCGCACACACACACACACACACACCACACACACACACACACACACACACACACACACACACACACACACACACACACACACACACACACACACACACAAAAACACACACACACACACACACACACACACACACACACACACACACACACACACACACACACACACACACACACACACACACACACACAGACGCACATTCCAAGTAAAGACTCAAAACTCACCTGTTCAGAGTTCACCTAGACTCTGCATAGCCATCCAGTCCCTTCTGCCTACCATTGTATGTTGTACGTCATGGCACTTAATGTACATATTTATTGTACGCACTTAATGTACGTTGTACTTAATCATAGTACTTAATTATGTAGCATCTGCAGTAGCTGCTATCACTGATGTAAATGGGGAATGGGTTAGCCTAGCGATTGTAAGTACTTGCACTTGGTTCTATGAACATCTTTACTGTACCGACATTGATATATTGTTTCACTTCCTATGACCAATGTATTCACTGT
>NC_044069.1:21834048-21849048 GCF_902167405.1 Gadus morhua
GTGAGAGTATGTGTGTGTGTGCGTTCGTTGAGGCTCCCCTCAACACCTCACACAGGACAGCCATCTGTCCTGTAATTAACCTCCCTGACACGCAGAGCCCAGCTCTCTGAGGCTCCAGCTTTCCCGCCCATTTACCGGTCACGTGACCTTGTTTACCTTCTAATGCGCCGGGGCTTGTGTTGAATGGTTGCGAGCACTCCCAGCGCCTGTCTGTGGGTTTCTTTCTGTTCTGTCAGTTTTATTATCCCTGGTTGGAGGTGCCCAGGGTGTACATTGACCAGGACGGCGTTGAGCTCCAGCACGCTGCAGCCCTCAGGGCGTGTCGGGCGGTGAGAAGCGTTCAAGATGTACACCAGACCGGGGGGGGGGGGGGTTGGTAGGATTGTGTGATGTAACAACGACACCTTGACTCTACTGTTAGTAACTTTCCTCTACTTGGATTCATTAGTCACTGTGAAGGCTCTGCCGGGCTGATAACACAGAGGGGCGGACGAGAGGGGTTACAGATAGATAGAGACTGAGAGAGTGTGGGAGAAATTGGCTGGAGAGAGAGAGTGAGGCACAGAGTATAGCGAGATAGCAACTAGAAGGGTCAGGCAAAGTCGAAGGGGACGGAGACGGAGAGTGTGAGAGATAGTGCCAAGAAACAACCAGGGGCCGGAAGAACAGGGAGTCTGCATGTGCACGTACAATTGTGTGTGTGTGTGTGTGTGTGTGTGTGTGTGTGTGTGTGTGTGTGTGTGTGTGTGTGTGTGTGTGTGTGCGTGTGTGTGTGTGTGTGTGTGTGTGTGTGTGTGTGTGTGTGTGTGTGTGCATGTGAGAAAAGTTATATTACAGTGTGAGCCGGGGGCCAATTCCATGCTGAATTCCATTGTCATCTGCAAGACAATGGGCCGTCATCACTGGTATTTCATACTCAGCGAGTGTAGAAGTGCCGGCTCGCCCTGCCTGTGGGCTATTAGGATCCGTTGGCATTGTGTGTGTGCGTGTGCGTGGAAGGCATTCAGTCTGAGAATAGCTCCGACGTCACCGCTGCGGAATACATTATACATTTCATACAGTGTGTACTTACCGTCTCTGCAGTGGGGTGTCAGATAACTGCACTTCCTGGATCACGTTCTTCCTCGGGTTTGTCTCGCATCGCGCCCACTATCTCCAGCCTGCGACGTTTCGATGACTGCTGGTACACACGGCAGAATGCCTGAACACTGAGTCTTTTGTCGGTCCCCCTGGCCCTCTGGACCAGAGAATAGAGATGGGAAACAGGGAGCCGTTAAGGTGCAAAGGTTTCTGAGTGACTCGTACGCAGGGATCAATCGTTGCACCTTATTGCATTAGCAACATTTAACATGGACGTTGTGCTGATGGCTCATTTTGTCTGACCTGTTTGTGATTCATAGCGCATCCCTGCACCTTATGGTTGGGGGCGGCCAGGCAGCGTAGAGCCCAACATAAACAGGGCACAATGTGTCAATATGATAGGGGTACATAGGCAGTACATCCTGTACATACCATATTTATATATATATATATGTGTGTGTGTTTGTGTGTTTGTGTACAATCGGTTCCCCTGTGTAACAAATGGTATGGATTTCTGCTCAGGGAAATCATACGCTACTAAAGAGTCGAGGATGATATTGAAACAGCTTTCGACGGCTCTGATTGAGACGGGGAAATCGATGCGGTGGTAATAAAGAGAGCGAACCAGACGATACATGAAGTGGGAGAGTGTTTTTGAAAGAGGAGTGTCCTGTCTGCGTCTGATTACGCCCATCAGGGGAAGAGGAAGGCAGGGGGATGAGGAGGATGTACGACAGAGTGTTGCTCTGTTGCGACACAACGTTATCCCTGTGTGTTCCCTTGCGTTAGTCCTTTATTAGGGGGGCTGGTAGATCATAACTATTCCGCAATGTGACAACACGTAACCATAAAATTGTGAGATATTATTCCTCTGACTTCGGTGTGAGGGGTATGAATACGTCTGTGGTCGTGTGTGGGTTATTTTCACCCTGCGCTGGCAGATGGATGGAAGGATGCGGGGACAGAAATGGGACAGGCCCGGTTTGGATTAGACGAGGGACACGGGGAGATTGAGTCGGAGGACGTGTGGCTGTTGGATGCCTGGGTGTAATTAACAAGGCTCTGCTTTTAATCATCTGATGCCATTGGGCGGGGAACTCGCATCCTTCTGCTGTTAACAGGTTCGACAGCCCACGCTTAAATGGCACAGCCTTAATTTATTCATCAAGGCCTTCCTTTCTTCATTTCCTTGGCTTCTCCCTTCTTACGTTTGTTGTCCTGTTCATCTTTGTGTTTGTATGTGTGTTTACTCCCTCCCTCCTTTCCTTCCATTCCTTCCTTTCCTTCATTTCCTTCCTTCCTTCATTCCGTTCTTCCTTCCCTCATTCTTTCTTTACCTCTGCCCATCATTCTTTCATGTATGTGTCTGTTGCTCCCCTCCCTCCCTCCCTCCCTCCCTCCCCTCCTCCTCCTCATAAACAATCCCAGGTCCGCCTGAAAGGCTGGTTTACAAGTGCCCGTCTTGTAAGAATGAGATCATTAACTCCTACGCCGTTTCCCCCCAAGTCCACCTTCCCCAACCCTCCACGGCCCGTGTCCACGTCCGGGACGCACGCCAACCCTGCAGTGCCCTCCGATAGCAGGCCCGCGTCCAAAGGAGGACATGGAACGGGACTGCGCCTGATGGCCAGACCCGAGCAGCTGAGCACAGATAGCAGCCGCCATCTGACTACTAATCAACCCACTTTGGCTCTGCCAGCGCCGTTTGGCTGGAGAGTTGGCTTATGGATTGTCTCCTCCCCCTATCTGTGGAAGTCGTCGTCAGTGGATGCCAGACTCTTTGCTCATATAGTATGCCTGCCTCTGTCTGCCTTAGCATCCTTGGTCACACCGGAAGCCACGACTTGATCTAAAAGGTGGCAGTTGGAGCACAAGGGGAGGAGTCCGAATAATATGTAAGAGAAGTACATTTTCCTTCAAATTGAGCATAATGGCAGCACATTTCCTTCCATCTCTCTATGCATCTCAGTGGGAGGTGGTGAGTACTATAAGCACTTCCCTGAGGGACATCCAGACGGGTGAGGGCGGATGTCCTCAACATCCACCGACTGGCCCCCCGTCACCCCCCGATCGTTCCCGGTGAAGCCCTGCTACCTTCCAGCGCTGCATTTAACATGAGGCGCTCAGCTGCCGGTGGACACAGATGGCCCGTGACTCAGATCCCCGAGCGGATCGTATTGACGACCGCACACGCCGGTGGTGGAGTCACGCCGGGAGTGATTCGGCCGTTTGTTTTCATCGTGTTTAGAAGCGAATTAAACAACCCTCAGAAACGGGTCTACAATGTCGCCGTCTGTGTCATTCAAGACGGTGGTTCTGTTTTCGTTGCCGTGTGTAAAAAAACGGATATACAACTGCATCTGGCTATGTTATGGTGAGGGCAGCAGTGTAGCGTTTAAACGCCACAAAGGAGCGGACACTGATAGAGAAGATATTAATTTGCTGTCGAATTATCCCTTCTCTTCTCATGGTGTCCAACTGTTGCTGAACGCTGCTATAGCGGTTCCAACATCATTTGGCTGCTGTATTTAACCCCTTTGCTCAATAAAGAAAAACTGGTTGCTGGCATTAGAGTCTTCATAGACATGGACTGAAAGAGAAGCCGGTCTAGCATCGGTGTTGAGGTGCTGTGGGTAGTATGATGAGGAAATGTATTGGATTCGTGTTGGATTCCTCAGCCTTAGCCTAAGGGTTCTTGGGTTGTGTATTATTTGGGGTCTGGATTAAGATTCTCAAATCGCACACAACAGCACCACCACAAAGCCAGCCTATTCAACTTGTATCGCTCTCTTTGCTGGATGGGTGCCTCCCCCTACCTCATCGCTCCTGGGGTCAAGAGAAATTATTGGTTGTTGTCCTTGGGACGGCCGGTGATTGCATACCAATGACAGCCACGGTAATTCACTACGGCACTCGTATGGATTTCCTGCCAGTGGACTCTGACAGAGTGTAGAGTTTGGTGGAGACAACACAAACAGCCCAAACAAACTACCTCTGCCCTGCGATATCAAAACTATATGGAGTACTCCCGCATAAACTATTCTGCTTTAAGAGAAATGAGGCCAGTGTTTGTTTCGGCGCCTCTCCTTCGGTAGCGGTATCCAGCCATAAGGAGCCGTGTTTGTCGGAGCCAAGTGTTGGCGAGGTAGAGAGGGGCCCCAGGGGCTCTGACTCACCCTTGTTTGTATGTGTGTGTTTGGGGGGGCGGGGGGGTCATGTGTATTAGTGTGTATTAATGTGTGTGTGTGTGTGTGTGTGTGTGTGTGTGTGTGTGTGTGTGTGTGTGTGTGTGTGTGTGTGTGTGTGTGTGTGTGAGTGTGTATGTGTCGGGTGTGTGTGTGTTGTGTGTGTTTGTGTGTGTGTGTCAGGTGTGTGTGTGTTTGTGTGTGTGTGTTTGTGTGTGTGTGTCAGGTGTGTGTGTGTGTGTGTGTGTGTGTGTGTGTGTGTGTGTGAGTGAGTGCGTGTCGGGTGTGTGTGCCAGGCAGACCCTCTGAGGTGTTGGCGGGGGCAGTCACATTAGCCTTATGGCGTCGCTTGCTGCAAATTGTCAGATCCTGCAGTCAGCTATAGATGCTGCTGTTCTCCTCCCTCTCTCTCTCTAACTCTATCTTGCTCTCGCTCTCTCATTTTCCTTCCTTCTCCCTATCTCTCTCTCTCACGGTTTTGCAGCGTCTGCATAGTGCGGGTCAGTGGTATGTGTGAAAGCTCTGCTTCACAGTTGCACCTCCAGTGATTTGGCTGCGGTGCATGTCTGTATGTTTGTGCGATAGTATTCATAACACACATGTATGTATGCCTGTGTGTTGGCAAACATTGTGTTTGCGTCTCCAAGCGAGCGAGGCAGCTCCGAAAAAGAAGACGATGATAATAACAGGGGACGGGTGTTGCCTCTGAATGCTATCCAGTTGATAACGTGAGTGTCTCCCTCCCTCCGCGCCCCTGATTCCCAAACAGCACTACAGTGCTCGTGCGCTGCTTGAATGTTATACCAGCATGTGGTTTATGCCCGTACATAACAAAGCCAGGTAAGCAGCCAAAACACAGGGCGCCTAGCAACCAGGGGGCTCTAAGGACTCAATTACCGGCCCGGCTAGCAGGGGGGGGGGACAATATAGAGTATAGAGAGACCTAAAGAGACTCATCGAGGGGGGGGGGGAGAGAGATCAACAAAAACAAAACAAAAAAGATTATTCAACACCGGGGTAGTGTGGCTTCCCCTCTGTTGGAAGCCCAGACATTCGTCTTGCCGCCCAAAAGCACCCTTGGTAATGAAATAAGGCGACAACTGTGTTCCTGGAGAACATTGCACCGTTGTGCGTTGGCTCAGCCTGGGCAATGCCTGCTGGGGATTCCCCACTCATTTTCCCAGAGAGAGATATATATATATATATGTGTTTACTGCCAGATTGAAGCAGGCCATTATAATCTGCACACTTATTACGTTTGATTTGCAAAGTTATTACGTCCCGCAAATGGCAATATCTGCAAGCAAATTAAAATATTGTCTGAACATATTAGGTTTGCTCAAGGCATGGCTAAATGAAGGAGGGGTCCCCCTGTTCAATTAATGTCAACACAGGAGATAACTTGGGGTAATATCCGGGGGAAGATGTTGATGTGATGAAACCCAATGGCGTTGTATCAGACTGTGTAAACACGTGGGGGGGGGGGGCGAGGGAGAGAGAGAGAGCGAGAGCGTGATTGGGAACAGTTGCAATTACTCCCCGTTAGTAGAAGTATCTCACTGCCATCGTTTGACAAACGATGTTGGGAAATGTGTTGCGGCGGGTCAAATGAAACGTGGCAATTAGTGACATGAGGATTTTCCAAAGCTTTATTGTGGTTTATTGTCGGGCTTTCATTGCCGTCAATAAAGTGTGTGTGTGAGGGGGAGGGGGGCAGTAGCCTGGCTGGCGCGGTGATGGGAATGAGTCAGAAATGGGTTATGTGTTAAAATAAAAAGTGAATACAAGGGAAGGAGGGAGAGGGGGGGGCGGGGTTGGGGGGGAGGGGCGAATGGAGAAGGTCAGCCCTGAAGGTCACCACCTCCAATCAGCTAGCAAAGATGAATACGGAGACCGCCGTTCTAAATGATTTATTATAATATATATCTGTTGGAACAGTGGCCTGCAGCACTGTGTGTGTGTGTGTGTGTGTGTGTGTGTGTGTGTGTGTGTGTGTGTGTGTGTGTGTGTGTGTGTGTGTGTGTGTGTGTGTGTGTGTGTGTGTGTGTGTGTGTGTGTGTGTGTGTGTGTGTGTGTGTGTGTGTGTAGGTAGTGTGTGTGTGTGTGTGTGTGTTTTGGAAGCATGAATCACATAACCATTAACGTTTGACTGCCGATAATGTCAGCTGTGAATCCGTCCTTATTTTAATTTTTTGCACTTCCTCTCGATGTTCAACCTGCTCATTAGCAGCAGCATACGCTGGCCACGTCCACCAAACCAAAACATCTAACGCTTTGGCAAAGTAGCCATGCTTTTAGCTACAGTGTAACGCAGCTAATCAAAACAAATTAATTATTTTTCTCCCCGCTATTGCTCCTGTGAATATCCCCCTTTCTCTCTCTCTCTCTCTCTCTCTCTCTCTCTCTCTCTCTCTCTCTCTCTCTCTCTCTCTCTCTCTCTCTCTCTCTCTCTCTCTCTCTCTCTCTCTCTCTCTCTCTCTCTCTCTCTCTCTCTCTCTCTCTCTCTCTCTCTTCTCTCTCTCTCTTTCTCTCTCTCTCTCTCTCCCTCTCTCTCTCCATTGCTCTCTCTTTCCCTCTCTTTCCCTCTCTTCCCTACTTTCATTTATACCTCCCCCCCCCTCTATCTCTCTCTCTCTCTCTCTCTCTCTCTGGTGGTGTGGGGTCCTCTCAGGGCCCGTGCAGCTGGCTGCTGAGATCCGTGGGCCCCTCAGTGGAAGTTCTTTGCAGCCGTTACGATGGGGGCGTTATGCTAAAGAATAGTGGCAATGAAAGCGCTTGGTGCGTGAGATAACAGAGGCCCCAGCCTGCTATCTGACAGACTGCGGAGCCTAAACCACAGCATTTGCATATTCTAATGGGACCACTGTTCAGGGTTAGCCGCTCACGCTAATGGCGCGTTTAGCCGCTAATAAATCAGTTAAGGCAGATCTCTGCAGGGGCCCAGGGAGCAGCGATTTCCTGTGTGTGCATGGGCGTGTGTGTGGGTGTGGGTGTGCGTTTGCTTGTGTGAGAGAGTTCAGAGAGAGTCTTACTCATACACAATGTAAACAATATAGAGATAGGGATAATTCACATGTGTATGTGTGTATGCATGTATTTGTGTACTTGTTTCTGTGTGTTTCTGTGCAGTATATAGGGTGTAGAATAGGGTTATGTTTTTCCCGCCAGGGAAGGGCCATCCATAGAGAGATAAAGTATGAACCGCAGGAGCTCATTTCATGTCTGTTTCCATACTGTCATACCAAAGGGCATTCAGCTGTTAGAATAACCCCCGTCTAAAGCAATCCAGGCAGACCAGACCAAATCAAACGATCAGATGAACACTGCAATAGTTAGTGTATGGTGCCACATTCACAGCCATTAATCACTTGTTAAACAGAGCTCCTTTGGACAGTGATTTGTGGCTGGCTCATCCTGTTGTACGGGGAACGTCACTCGGTCATGTGAATTCTGGCTCATTTAGATTTAGTCGTTTACCTGTTTTTCAAAAAGCGGCAGTATTTTTTTCTGCTTGCCTCCTGCTAAGCTAATTACGCGTTGCATTTGTTTGCTGATGTTGTGTTGATACCCCGAATTTTATTCGGCAGAGCAGCATTTATCATATTGGATCAATCAAATTCGATTAGAAGAGTCTGCAATGGAGACTTGACGGGGAAGGGCCCACACAGGAGGATAAAGACCCAAGAGGCACTTCTAAGTATTGCGTACAAATATAGCTATTCTAGGCTTTTTTTTTTTACTTGAGTAACAGGGGAAAAAATAAATGACGCTGGTTCATTTTGGCCGTATTGTCGTAGCGGTGGTGTGCGTCTGCCTGCGCATGAGCCACACAAATCTTTTCAATGTGCGCCAACGTCTGTATGCACAAATGGGTTCATGGATTGAAATAGACTACAGTTCCATTAATTAACCGTCCAACACACACTCACACATACACGTGCACACACATGTACACCCAGAACCACACTGACTAGAAGGAAACGACTGGGTTTGCTGAGGGCCAACGTGGCTCGGGACGGCCAGGGGCCTCTTCCTGCCCTGCCACCCTGGCCCCTATGCATGTAGGTCAGCCTCGGCCGCCAGCATACCCCCCCCCCCCCCCCCCCAACACAGCCATCCCTCCATCCCTTCTCCTCCCTCCCTCCTGTTGGCCCTCCAGCCATCCTCCCCTCTGTGGCCGCCTCCTCCTCTCTGTATACGTTCATATCACGTCGTACTTTGTGACCCTGCAGTTTCTATACGTCCACATCTCGTCCCACTGGGTTATTATTATTATTATAATTATAGGATGGTTTCCGGTTAAAAGTGTGTTCAGCAGAAGGATGATAAACCTACCTTTCTCCAAGCCGCAGTAGCGGTAAAATGGGATTGTATGTTTTGAAATAC
Organism: Gadus morhua; assembly: GCF_902167405.1. Taxonomy (NCBI): domain Eukaryota; kingdom Metazoa; phylum Chordata; class Actinopteri; order Gadiformes; family Gadidae; genus Gadus; species Gadus morhua. Next base: position 21,842,700 of record NC_044069.1, read on the forward strand.
CACAAATAAGCCGCTCCGTAGTTTAAGACGCAACTATTTAGGCATCTTTGCCCACAACCCAAATACACAGCAGCATTATGGTTCACGATACTGGCTTAGAAAAGGAGGCATCTTTAATTTTGCATATAATTCATTTAGACGCAGAGGTTCTGAGTTGACGTTCATGGACTGAGAGCACATTGCGGAAAAACTTTTTTTTTTTCTTAATGTAAAATCATCAAAGCATTAGTGCTTTACTTCGTGACAGCATTAGGAACTTCATGCTTCATCTCTCGAACACAAATCTCTGAAAATGGCGCAGATGTTTTCCCTTGGAAGTGTTTCTGTAAGCTGCAGTGAGTAAAATCGGGATACAATCCGCGGCTTTATTTACCGAAAATAAGGTACACAAACGCACACACACAGTGAACACACACAGTGAACACACACACGTTGACGTTTGTAAGTCAGAGTGGCCATTAAAAAGTGTTTTGGTGGATTTTCTTATTCAAACGTCAATATTGCAGTACATCTGTCGACCTCTCCTAAAACTGTGTGCAATTAAACTGCTTTAGTGTTGTGGTGATTTTTTAAAGTTTAGTTCACTCCGTTGGTTTGAGGTAATTTTACAAAAAAAAAAAGGCCCATCTGCCTCATCCACCTGCACACACATAAAACACAAAGAAGCCTCCTCGAGGAGGACTGCTTATCCACACCACCACTAGGAGTCTGCAGAGTCTGGGGAGAAAACACAATGCAGACACTTTTATTTGAATTGTCTGTAAATCAATCAGACACCTCAGTTCTGTGAGGCGTCCCAGCGTCTTTAGCCTGCCTGCTTCTGGTTTGAGGATTCATTACATTTAGTTGGATGACATTTTACTGTAATTCTATAATTCAACTATAGCACCACCACTACTAGCACCACTACCACTACCCCCACTACTAGCACCACCACTACTAGCACCACGACTAGCACCACCACTACTAGCACCACTACTAGCATCACCACCACTACTACCGTCACTACTAGCACCACCACCACTACCCCCACTACTAGCACCACTACTAGCACCACTACTAGCATCACCACCACTACTAGCACCACTACCACTACCCCCACTACTAGCACCACCACTACTAGCACCACTACCACTACCCCCACTACTAGCACCACCACTACTAGCACCACTACTAGCACCACCACTACTAGCACCACTACTAGCATCACCACCACTACTACCGTCACTACTAGCACCACCACCACTACCCCCACTACTAGCACCACTACTAGCACCACTACTAGCATCACCACCACTACTACCGTCACTTCTAGCACCACCACTACTAGCACCACTACTAGCACCACCACTACTACTACCACCCCTAATAGCATCACCACTACTACTAGCACCACTACTAGCAACCCCACTACTACTAGCACCACTACTAGCAACACCACTACTACTAGCACCACTACTAGCACCACAACTACTACTACCACCACTAATAGCATCAACACCACTACTAGCACCACTACTAGCAACACCACTACTACTAGCACCACTACTAGCAACACCACTACTACTAGCACCACTACTAGCAACACCAATACTACTAGCACCACTACTAGCAACACCACCACTACTACTACCCCCACTACTAGCACCACCACCACGAATAGCACCACTACTAGCACCACCACTACTACTACCACCACTACTAGCATCACCACTACTACTAGCACCACTACTAGCACCACTACTAGCAACACCACCACTACCACCACCACTACCACCACCACCCCCACTACTACCGTTACTAGCACCACCACTACTAGCACCACCCCCCCCCCACTACTAGCACCATTAATAGCACCACCACCACCACCACATACACCACCACTACTATCCCCACCACCACCACTACCACCACCACCACTACCACCACAACTAGCACCACCACCACCACCACAACATACACCACCACTACTAGCACCACTACTAGCACCATCACCACTACTAGCCACACTACTATTACCACCAGCACTACTACCACCACTACTAGCATCACCACAACTAGTACCAACACCACAACTAGTACCGACACCAACACCTCCACCACCCTATGAAAGATCATGATAAGGCTGTGAAAAGTGATGGAGCATTCGTTTGCTGCTACCCAGCCTCGTTGCCTGGCAACCCCAACCGACTCCCCCCCCCCCCCCCCCCCCCCTTGCCACAAATCGAGCTTCGCTCTCACAGTCCAGAGCCACGACCACCACCATCACAACCATCACCAGCACCTTTGCTGTGGTGTCACCTTATGTGAAGCTATTCCTCTTTTATGTGGATTGTATCCTTTAAACATAGGCGGTGTGAGGCAGAAAGTGTGCCGCATGCACTCGTAGAATCGACCTCTATTGCTAACGCATCACTCTTCATAGGCTCATCATTTGTAATGAACAAGGTGAGTGGTGTAGGGGAGTTCTCACTTGGGTCCACATTCACACGCATCTGCATGTGGATCAAAGCTGAGTTAATACCTAGCTTTAAGCCTACAGCGCTCTCTCTCTCTCTCTCTCTCTCTCCCCCTATCTCTCTCTGTCTCTCTGTCTCTGTCTCCATCTATGTCTCTTTCTCTCCGCCTCTCTCACCTACTCTCTCTCTCCCCCTCTCACTCTCCCTCTCTATCTGTCTCTGTCTCCATCTACGTCTCTCTCTCTCTCTCTCTCTCTCTCTCTCTCTCTCTCTCTCTCTCTCTCTCTCTCTCTCTCTCTCTCTCTCTCTCTCTCTCTCTCTCTCTCTCTCTCTCTCTCTCTCTCTCTCTCTTTGTCTCTCTCGCTCTCTCTCTCTCTCTCTCTCTCTCTCTCTCTCTCTCTCTCTCTCTCTCTCTCTCTCTCTCTCTCTCTCTCTCTCTCTCTCTCTCTCTCTCTCTCTCTCTCTCTCTCTCTCTCTCTCTTTGTCTCTCTCGCTCTCTCTCTCTCTCTCTCTCTCTCTCTCTCTCTCTCTCTCTCTCTCTCTCTCTCTCTCTCTCTCTCTCTCTCTCTCTCTCTCTCTCTCTCTCTTTGTCTCTCTCTCTCTCTTAAGGACGTTAGCTATGTGCGGCACATCCATGTGGATTATCCTCCATGTAGACGGATGCTGTTGTGTTGTCACGCCGTCAGCCCACCGTCGACGGTCGTCTTCTCCCCTCCAATCCCTCCTGCTTCCCTGCAGAAACGCCCCAAACTTCAACAGGATGGTGGTTCTATTATAGAAAATAGATTCTTCCCCACGTCATCGCTTGCCCCACTTTCTGTCCTCCTCCTCATCTCGTCCTTCTCCTCCTCCTCCTCCTCCTCCTCCTCCACCCTTTCCTCCTACTTCAATCCCTGCTTCTCCAAACCCTCTTACCCCATCTTCAACAAATGGACCGTATTAATCGTAGTTACACAATCGTAACACGAGTCCAATTGTTACGCTGATGATAACAATATAATAGCAATAATAACACAAATGTGGTTGCTAGGGGTGATCCAGGCGTTGTGACGTGTGTGTGCGCTCTGCGATTTGTTGTCCTACACCAGTGATGTGTAATGTGTTGGAGAATGAAGAGGGGGTTTGCTTCCTGAGGTGTTTTCAAACCTTTCTGAGTGTTTTCTGGGGTATACAGTGGGAAACAAAATTAGACACTGCATCACTTATATATGAGTTTGAATATCTTGGTGTGGCAGCTGTTAAGTTTGTCTGAATGTGGGACACAGGGTATGTGTGTGCTTGTGTGTGTGTGTTTGGGTGTCTATGTGCGTAAATGGTGTGTGTGTGTGTGTGTGTGTGTGTGTGTGTGTGTGTGTGTGTGTGTGTGTGTGTGTGTGTGTGTGTGTGTGTGTGTGCGTGCGTGTGTGCGTGCGTGCGTGCGTGCGTGCGTGCGTGCGTGCGTGCGTGCGTGTGTGTGTGTGTGTGTGTGTGTGTGAGTGAGTGATAGATAGATAACTGCACACATCATTCTAAGGGGCTTCTTGTTTGAGACAAATTGAAGAAGGTGGTCTGCAAGAGTGTCCCTCCCAGACGGGAGGAGCTCCGCATTTGAACGTTCCCCAAAACAAAGAGAGCCACGGGTCGTAAAGCTGTGCTTCAGTGGCGTTTTAGGGTTATTCAATAACGTTATGGCCTGCGAGGTCCTCTATGGATTCAGCATCAGCGCTGCCTCAGGTTGTAGAGAACAATAAAGAACGTCTGAGAGCTCTTTCTGTAAAGATATCAAAGCATCAAAGTGTGTGTGTGTCTGTATGTTTGTTTGCGTGTGTGTGTGTGTGTGTGTGTGTGTGGGTGTGTGTGTGTAAGCATGTGTGCATGTACGTGTTTTTCTTTGTCTTTGTGTATGTGTGTTTACATGCATATGTGCATTTGCATGTGTTTGGGTGAATTTATGCGTGCGTGCATGTGTTTGCGTGCGTGCATCACCGACAGCGGCCGTATCATGTCCCCCTCTCTGGCTCAAGCGTCCTGGAGGTTGATTTATAGATTAAGTCCAAAGCCATAACCTTTCTTACATGTTTTCATTAAAGCCCCTACGATAACCTGGCCTAATCTGAAGAGGGAGGGAGGGATGAGTGAGTGAGGGAGGGAGGTTGAGGGAGGGAGGGCGAGGGGGGCTGGGGGGTGAGGGAGGCTGGGAGCAATAAAAGGCAGTGACACGGGGAGGTGATTCCAGCGGCTGCTTTATATTTCCACCACAGGTGCTTATTTAGCAGGTAATTCACATGTGACACAAACACAAGCATGGAGGGGAGTGGAAATGGGATAACCGAAAAGAGAGAGAGAGAGCGAACGAGTGGGAGAGAGAGATTGAGAGAGAGAGAGAGAGAGAGAGAGAGAGAGAGAGAGAGAGAGAGAGAGTCAGAAAGAGAGACGGAGCGAGAAAGAGAGAGAGTCAGAAAGAGAGAGAGAGAGAGAGAGAGAGAGAGAGAGAGAGAGAGAGAGAGAGAGAGAGAGAGAGAGAGAGAGAGAGAGAGAGAGAGAGAGAGAGAGAGAGAGAGAGACGGATGGAGGGATGACGGAGAGAGAAAGGGATGATAGAAAGAGAGAAAGAGAGAGCGAGAGAGATGGAGGGATCAGGAGAGAAGGAAGGTGGGACATGCTGACGATGTAGGGAAAGAGAAGGAGGCAGGAATGGAGGATTTGTCAATTAACTTAATGAACAAACGTCATTAGCCCGGGCCGTTAACAACCTTAAGCCGCAATTATTGCAAGTTCTACTGTTTTTGAAGAGGCCTCCAGGGGCCTCGGGCTGGGGGAGGTGGGTGTCTGAGCTGCGCTCACACGGTGCCACTGCACTCACACTGAGCACCACAGTGGTGAAGACACGCACCTGGTAGAGATGGAGAACATGGGACCGGATGAGCCAAGGATTTCATTCATGTTGTCAATGATGCACTCTGGGAATGGAGAGACAGCTGGGCGTACTCTGAGCTGTTGTACTTACCTGTGTCTCCCCTGTTTTCCTTCCTGTGTGCGTGTGTGTGTGTGTGTGTGTGTGTGTGTGTGTGTGTGTGTGTGTGTGTGTGTGTGTGTGTGTCTATGCTTGCGTGCAGGCTGATCCGCAGGGCCGAGACATCGCCATCCGTCCCTTCCTGGAACACTGTGAGAACACACACATGACCATTTGGCTGGGCATCGTCTACGCCTACAAGGGACTGCTCATGGTAAGAGACGGCGAGGCCGAGTGTGTGTCTCTGTGTGTGTGTGTGTGTGTTATGGACATGCACTCTCAAGTGGAGCGTGTTAAAATGAAGCACCCGCTGTTTGTTTGAGACATAAAACATACCTCCACGTGGAATAACTAAAAGTGTAATTCCGGCGAGAATTTAACCCAGGGTCTTTGTTTTGGCATGACAGCCCATCAAATAAGCCCTCCAGATACCTTTTTCATTGAAAATCGAGGTATTAGAGTTTGCCCGGCGCAATGTTTGGCGTCCATGTTATTGGCTTGGGGCATTGAGTTTCGCTTCCAAATCGGCATTTTTGAACCACTAATATTGTTAAAAATAGCACCAAACCTCTGCAGTAGCATGACTAGGTTCCCTACACATAAAACGAAGCACAAACAACTTAGTTTGAAAACCCGGAGTTCATTTAAAAATACAGTTTAACAAGCATTACCGGTAGCTCCGAATACGCCGGAGTTTGGTTCAAGGAGGAAAGTTTTGGAATTTATAATTTATGTAATTTATATTTCTAAATAATATATAGCAAGTGTTGACACGTAAATTAAAGGACTTGCATATGTAAGTTACAGGTACAAAATATTTGTTTGCTACAATCAAGCATGGCACGTTGTTGACAGAAGACGCACTGCACACGTGATTAACGCATAGAGGAAAGGACAG
>NC_044069.1:21854048-21906548 GCF_902167405.1 Gadus morhua
GTGTTGTTGGGGATAAGGTGGTGGTAATGTGGTGGAGGTGATGATATGGGGAAGGTGAGGTTGTGATGGTGTAGATGTGGTGGGGGGGATGATACGTTGTGGTGGGGATGTGGTGGTGGTGATAGTGATTTGGTGGTGGTGATGGTGACGTGGTGGTGTTGTTGGTGGTGATGTGGTGGTGGTGGTGATGGTGATGTGGTGGTGGTGTTGGTGGTGGTGATGTGGTGGTGGTGATGTGGTTGTGGTGGTGTTGTTGGTGGTGATGTGGTGGTGGTGGTAGTGATGTGGTGGTCGTGGTGGTGGTGGTGGTGGTGTGATGGAGGTTATGTGGTGGTGATTATGGTGGTGGTGGTGGTGGTGGTGGCAGAGATGTGGTGGTTATAGTGGTGGTGGTGGTGGTGGTAGTGTGGTGGAGGTTATGTGGTGGTTATAGGGGTGGTGGTGGTGGTGGTAGTGTGGTGGAGGTTATGTGGTGGTTATAGTGGTGGTGGTGGTGGTGGTAGTGTGCTGGAGGTTATGTGGTGGTTATAGTGGTGGTGGTGGTGGTGGTAGTGTGGTGGAGGTTATGTGGTGGTTATAGTGGTGGTGGTGGTGGTGGTGGTAGTGTGGTGGAGGTTATGTGGTGGTTATAGTGGTGGTGGTGGTGGTGGTGGTAGTGTGGTGGAGGTTATGTGGTGGTTATAGTGGTGGTGGTGGTGGTGGTGGTGGTAGTGTGCTGGAGGTTATGTGGTGGTTATAGTGGTGGTGGTGGTGGTGGTAGTGTGGTGGAGGTTATGTGGTGGTTATAGTGGTGGTGGTGGTGGTGGTAGTGTGGTGGAGGTTATGTGGTGGTTATAGTGGTGGTGGTGGTGGTGGTAGTGTGGTGGAGGTTATGTGGTGGTTATAGTGGTGGTGGTGGTGGTGGTAGTGTGGTGGAGGTTATGTGGTGGTTATAGTGGTGGTGGTGGTGGTGGTGGTTGAGGTTCTGTGGTGGATATAGTGGTGCGGGTGGTGATGTAGTGGTGGTGATAATGCGCTGGCGATGATGATGTGGTACACAATGTTCCCAGGGATTGTCTAATGGCTATGTTTGAGAGTCAGAAATTATTTAAAAAGGGAGAGCGAGGGAGACGGAGAGAGTGAACCAGCTGCATCGCCGTGCTGATGATCGGAAGCAGAGCGTGTCTGCTGCAGACAGAGAGGTTCTCTGTCTGCGAGCGTCGGCGCTTATGCAACCAAACGGCTGTCTGTTAATGAGGGTCCCTCGTAATGAGGCGTGCCTCTTTGTCTCTCGTAAACGGTCCGAAAACAGACACATGCACGCGGGCACTTATGCACACAAACACACACGCATGCGCACACACATGTACACACGTATGCACACACACATGCACACAGACACTTATGCACACAAACACACACGTATGCACATACACACATGTATGCACAGTCACATCTCTGCACACAAATGCAAACACACTTAAATACGCACACACTTTTGCACATGCACACGTCTGTGCGCACATCTGCCCATGCCTATGCATGCAAAAAGACACACACACACACACACACACAGACAGACACACACACTCACACACGTGTATACACACACATATGTTTCATTATAAAGAGAGGCATCTGCATGTGATGGCCTGCATTCATAATTATTTAAAAGGGGTTCATAGGGGTTATACTTTAATATGAACTCTCACACAGATTGAAATGGAATAAGACATCGCTGTCATGTCATCGGCTTGCAAACCCACACTTCCAGAAAAGAAGGGGAGAAAAAAGTCACCATGAAGCTTCTTCATTAGGAACCAACTGTCAGACTATTGTCAGATCAGAGTACGAGTTGGGAGCCCTGAGGTGAGGTCACTCTTACAAGTTACCAGGCAGAGAGTCCAACAGATCGGAACAAACCCAGAAGCTCACAGCAGAGAGTGGATGGGACTCAGACGTTGGTGCTCATAAGCGTCGGTCAGAGGACAGTGTCTCCTCTCTTCAAGCATGTTGTGACTGTGCAGATTGGCGATGCTTTAACGATGCAGCTGATGACACTATTGAACTATCTCATATTCACATTTTGTATGGACTCAGTCATCCCAACTAAGAAGGTTGTTACTTATACAAATGACAAGCCCTGGGCAATACATGAGTTTGAATCAGTTCTGAAAGAACAAAAGAAACTGAAAATAGATCTGTTTCTTTCAGAAACAGATCTATTAACTGGCGATCCTCTGGAAAATAGGGCTGTCTCCATTGAAGTGTGAAATTAAATAAGGCAGGCTGATTTGAAATATAGGGAAAAGATAGAAATCTAATATAGCATTGGTGATCTTGTATTAATCAATGTGTAAATGTGACTTAACATTCCATAAATTTAAAGGATGATGATTCTAATTGGCCGAACACTATCAACTCATTTTTCTTTCTTTCTGAAATCTCTGAGTTATATGAAAATGTCTCCATGCCGAGAGGGTCTCTCGTAGCTCAGCATGATATTGAGATACCTCAGGAATGTGTCCCAGCCCTGTTTGAGAGGGTGAACATAAGAATGATCCCGATGCCATCTGTGGGCGCACTTTGCGCCATTCTGCTGACCAGCTTAGTGAGGTTTTCAATAAACTCTTCCAGACCTACAATCTGGAGAACAACCACTACAATAGCCATCCAAAAATCTATAGAGCCCAAGGAACTGAATGATTTTGACCCTTTGCCCTCACATTTCTTGTCATGAACAATTTTGAGAATATCTTTTTGGTGCCTTATTGATGGCAATCTTGACCTCTTGCAGTTAGCCTACACAGCCTTGGAGGTGTAGAGGCTCATGGGAGACTTTTATTTGCTGATTTATCTTCTGCCACTAACAAGATGCAGCGCATTCATAGATCGAGCCACTTGCTTCTTATTTTAAATGACCAGATAAGCTTTTAGTGTTGCTTTTAGACTTTCTAACTGATAGATCCAGCAGGTGTTGGTGAACCGACTTAAGTCCAACACCAAGGTCTCCAACACGGGCTCATCCCCAGGTTGTGTCCTGTCCTCCCTGCTTTTCATTGTGTATACAGATAGCTGTAGGATGTCTCCAGAAGGGCAGACCCTTTGTGAGAAAGTCTCTGACAGCCGCACCCCCTACCGTCTCTTATCAAGGCAGAAGGGGGTTCTGAGTCAGATCATGTTCGTGCCCTACCTGCCTTCGTCATATGGTGTGATGATATATTCCTTGACCTTAAGGTGTCAAAAACTCAAACAATTCATTATTGATTCAAAAATGTTGCAACTCAAAGCCAGTATTACATGGCGAAGACTTTGAAATGTGAGACACATATGAGTATGAAGGAACGATTCTCAACTCTGAAGTCAAATTCGTTGTAAACAAAGAAACTGTTGTCAAGCGTTGGCAACCAAGAATTCACTCCATGTGGAAACCTTAACTCTAATCACTAACTTATCACTAACACTATCTTCTTTTTTATCAATCATTCATTGAGTCTTCTAAGGTTTTCATTAATGTATTGGTTTAACGGGTCGTCTGTCAAGGACAAGAATAGCTTAAATGGCATTGTCAAAGCCTGCTCCAGGATAATTAGAGCCCAGCAAAGAGACTTGTGCTCCCTCTTGGAGAAACAGGGGGCCCATGAGAAAAAATAATTATCAGCCAATCGGACCATGTTCTGTCCAGTGGATTCCCTGTTCGGCTTCATAAGGCGCCTACTGCTACACTAAGTCCTTCCAGACATTCCTTCCGCTAACAGGCTATTTAGGCCCAATCCCATTTCTACCCCTTCCCCTTCCCCTTCCCCTTCCCCTTACCCCTCCCCTCTTCCCCCTTCCCCCTTACCCCTTACCCCTTACCCCTTCAAAACAAGGGGAGGGGGAAGGGGAAGGGGAAGAGGTAAGGGGAAGGGGTAAGGGGTAGAAATGTGATTGGGCCTAAATAACAGTCGTTATTTTAATTCCTTTAAAAGAAAATAAATAAACAATCGCCTATATTGATTTATATGATAAATTAATATTTACCAGTTCTATTCGTAAAACAGCGACGCTAAACATCAAGAAGTATAGATGTAGGCCTACGTAACAGACCTTAAATTCACGTAAACACAGTCGAAAATATCGATCTGAACACTATTTCTACTTCCAACCTAGGCCGTCACAGAGCTCGCTGCATGCTAACTTAGGCTGAAGCCCACAAGGGATCCCAACTCTGGCAAGGGGTTCTGTCAAGAATAGACGATCAATCCATGACCGCAGAATGAAGGTCGCGAGAACATTCAAAGTAAACTATAGGTGCACAATCTGCGGAGGATCAGAGGGCGGGGGCTGTCGGCAGAGGAACATGTTTCCTCTTTGCTGGGGCCCCTGTATTACTACAGTCATTAACTTGTATATGATATGGCATGTGTCATGACCCCTGAGGTGGGATCATGACGCATCCCTTTCGACACCGCCACTACAATGCACTTGTATGCAGGAGTGCACATTTGACACGAGGGCATTTTCCACTCTGCGTTATGCAACTACATCTACTAGTCTATCTATTATTGAATTTATTGAAATGCACACATATGTACTTTCTTGAAGGCTGTGCTCGTGAGCCCGGACCAGCGGACGTAAGATGGCGAGAGGCTGCTACATGGTCAAAGTTGGCGCCCTTTTGTGTTTCTTCATATCTGAGGCAGCCATGTCGCTCCCACATAATCAATGGCATACACCAACCAGATCAGGTGGTCATAGGAATATACAGTAGCCGCAGGTCTGCTAACCTTCCATAAGTGCTCACAGAACAGCCTCTAATCTGTTTATGGATGACAGTTATCGTTAGCCTCATCCTCGTCATCATCATCGTCATTATCATCATCTCCAGCTCTTAACTCCCAACATGAGTATTCATGAGAGAGAGGGTCTCAATTTGTTGGAGATCATGAATGAATGAGTGGGACGCAGTGTCAACAGCGATTACCATCACAAACTGAGGGCTGAGAAGTGACTTTCTCTCTATCTGTCTTTCATTCTTGATGGACCAACTTGCCTGAGTTGTGATCCCTTGCGGGCTTCAGTTAGCCTAAGTTAGCCACCGCAGTACTATGTTGAGTTAACTAGAATTAGCATGAGTTAGCTAAGTTTCACATTGTTGTTTTTCGGATCACGGGGCTTGACACGATTTTACATTGCGTCATTGTCACTGCAACTTTGAGTCAATTCTTTATAAGAGCTCATTTTGAGTGTGTATTTCTTACAGCAAAGCCCCCTTCCCTTTACCCTCCCCCGCCCTCCGACAGGAGATGCAAGATGACCTTTGAAAACACCACTTTGTATTCAAACACTTGACAAACTTTTCTTTGAGGTATTCTGTATATTCTAATCCTCTTAAAAAAGTTCCAGATGCTAGTTGATAGACACAAATGTATGCGCTACATCTGACTGGGAGACGAGAGGTGTGTATAAATATCCACAGCAGAGCTTTTAACACAGCTCGTAGACGTACATGGTTCGGCTTTTTCCTAAAGAACACGGAGCACAAGCCTTTTTTTTGGTTCTAGAATAACTTTATGGCGCTGAACCTACCAATGAGGGAGGAGGGTTCCTCTGAATGGGATCGTGAATCAGGTCAGAGGAAAGTCTACCGTCTAGCAGAAATCTGGGACAAGGGTAGAGGGAGGGAGAGAGAGAGAGAGGGGTGTTCTGCAGGAGTGATAAGGTTGTTTACCGCGGTCTTGATCGTGTTTTCTCCTCGCCATCTCCCACGGTGGCATCAGAGGAGAGCAGAAATCATGTTATGGAGGGATTTTTGGCGAGAGAGAGGTTCCTTTGAAGAGAGAGAGGTTCCTATCGCTGTCCTTCCATTCCATTATTGTCTATTCTCTTTATTTTCTTATTTCTTCTTTCTCCTGCTGATCTCCCTACTTTTCTCTGTGATTGTATTTCTCTTTCTGGATTCCATCAGACCCTGTTTATTTTCATGTGCTCTTTAAATAGCTCACTGGTTAAGAGTTTATTAGTTTATAAAACGTTTAGCATCTTCAAAACATCAGAGACTTCTACCAAAACGCCTCACTGATCTTTATTATTGGTGACATCAGAGTAACTCTATAGCTGCCTCTCAGGGTGACACCCGTGTTGCCTTCTGTCGGCACCCAGGCTGGTTCTGATTTGTGATGTGGGCGTGTGTGTGTCTCTCTCTCTCTCTCTCTCTCTCTCTCTCTCTCTCTCTCTCTCTCTCTCTCTCTCTCTCTCTCTCTCTCTCTCTCTCCCCCTGCAGACGGGGAGAAGTCAATCCTGAAGAACCACCTGGAGCAGAAGCCCCAGGCGCAGTGGGGGTCCGTAGATCCTTCAAGAATAAACAGGGGGCCCCTGGAGGATATCAACTCCCCCGAACAGTAAGTTCTTCCTGTCTGGCCCCTGTCCCCCTTCCCCATTGCCTTCTCTTCTCTTCTTTCTTTGTCTCCTCTTCCCTCCCCTCCTCTCCTCTAATCCCTTTCCTTCTTCTTCAGCACTCCTCTCATCTTCTTCTCCTTCTCTCCTCTCCTCTCCTCTCTTCTCCTCTCCTCTCCTCTCCTCTCCTCTCCTCTCCTCCCTTGCCTTCTCCCTCACCACTCGTCTCCTCTCCTCTCCTCTCCTCCCCTTTCCTCTCCTCTCCTCTCCTCTCCTCTCCTCTCCTCTCCTCTCCTCCCTTGCTTTCTCCCTCACCACTCGTCTACTCTCCTTCTCCTCTCTTCCCCTCTCTCTCTCCTCTCTCCTCTCCTCTTCTCCTCCTCTCTTCTCCGCCCCTCTCCTCTTTTCCCTTCCTTTTCCCCTCACCACTCGTCTCCTCTCCTCTTCCCTTCTCTCTCTCCTCTCTCCTCTCCTCTTCTCCTCCTCTCTTCTCCGCCCCTCTCCTCTTTTCCCTTCCTTTTCCCCTCACCACTCCTCTCCTCTCCTTCTCCTCTCTTCCCTTCTCTCTCCCTCCTCTCTCCTCTCCTCTCCACTCTTTTCCTCTCCTCTCCCAGAACTACCAAATGCCTCCCCCTCTATCTTTGCAGCTTTCCTCATCAGTGTAGACGACGTCACACGTTTCGCAACAACCAGCAGCACTGAGAGGCAGTTGCTCTGGCAACCAAGCTGTCACAGAGAAAAGGACCTATTCTTTTTTTATGGCATAGCGCATTCCTCGCCCCAAACTCAGATGCAAGCGGCATCACCACATATGTATCTCTTAAGCCTGACAGAACATGCACAAAGACATACGCCTCTCGTTTGCACGCACCCACACACACACACACACACACACACACACACACACACACACACACACACACACACACACACACACACACACACACACACACACACACACACACACACACACTCACACAAACACATTAAGGGCATTTGGCAGACGCTTTTATCCAAAGCCACTTACAAAAAGTACATTTGTCAGAAGAAGGTGCAACAATATATCTGTCGGTACAGTACACACACACAAACACAAACATACACACACATAAACATAGATACATGAAGAAATCTGTATGGACTATGGATGCATGTCCCTTGTTGTAGCATATTCCCACCGTTTACCCTGCGTTCCGACTATTGGGTTGTTCCGACTTTATTAAGAGGCTGTTGTGTCGGACTCGACCGAAGCCCTTTGGAAGGATGGAGATCTACGTGCGACCAATACAGACCCGCACTCGCTTATTATTCACCAAGCAGCGCAGTGGTGGTGGTGGCGCCTGCGAAGGAATGTCAACTTCATCAACAGGAGTGTATGGGGATGGGCTTGTGGGTGGGGGTGGGCTTGTGGGTGGGGGCTCATGCATCATTGAGAGCCCCTCTGTCCTGAACTGGTTTAACGGGGACCTGGAGGAAAGGATGGAAGAAAAGGCAGGAAAACATGCATCAGGATGAAGGAGGGACGGGGGAAAGGGAGAGCGAGGATGTAGCGAGGAGAGGAGGTCGAGTGGCAGGTGGATGAGGAAAGAAAGAAGGAACGAGAGAGGGAGTGAGAGGGAGTGAGAGGGAGGGAGAAAAAAAAGGATGAGAAAGAGAAAGGGGTAAGAAAGAAAAAGAGAGCGAGAAAGAGAGAGAGAAGGATGGGAAGAAATAAATAATGAGGGGGGATAGAAAGAAAGAAAGAGAGAGAGAAAGATGGAGAGAAACAATGAAAGAGAGAGAAAGAGAGTGATGTACAATGCACGGAAGAGAGAGAGAGAAAGAGGGGGAGAAAGAAAGAGAGAAAAGGGGGAGAAGGAAGAATGAAAGAGAGGACAGGAAGACAGAGTCCCCTACACGCACTTACGTAAGCAACGAGGAAGACGCGGCCACTCTAGAAGCAGACGGGGGTGGAGGACTGAAGTAAAGGAGGACTCTGAGCTTTTTTCCGTGTCACATGAATGTTTGATCACACGGAAAGTCGCGCACACAGGGGGGGGGAGAGAGAGAAGAAAGAGTGGGGGTGGTTTGGAGAAAAGAGGGATAGCATTGTCAGCCTCAGTCAGAATCAAGCGCGTCTACGCAAATAATGTTTGTATGTGTGTGTGCGCATGTGACTGGGGGATTGGATCCTCGCGGCACGGATGCAATCTACATTGTAAGCAAGCTGTCTCCGAATTATGTCCATTGCAACATTATCCCTCTGAAACGTCAAAACGGCTTCAGGTTTCCACAGTTTTGATCAGTTCAGATTATACGCTTTGTCTGAGTTGAAGCGAAGATGTAATGATTTCCATGGTGGTTGGTGATGGTGATTGTGGTGGGGGTGGTAGTAATGGTGATTGTGTCGGGGGTGGTAGTGATGGTGGTGCTGATGTTCTTGGTGGTGCTGGTGTTAGTGGTTGGTGGTGCTGGTGTTGCTGGTCTTGGTGGTCTCATGAGCAGTAGAAATCCCTGGTGTGATCCCTCATCAGGTGGAGGCATGATTTCAGAAGGCATCATGGGAGGCATCATGGGCATAATATAGAGAACACAGAAGAGGCAGGGTGCATGGGGGACATGCTGAACAGAAGGCAGGCATACCTTGGTCTCTCACACATCTGGCCCATTCTCAACAGTATCTATCATGAACCATGAGGACTTACCTCCATGAAATGAGTCTCTTAAATCAGACTTCTTATTAACACCTAAAGTCGAATGGCAGGTGAGCTCAAATCTGGGCGAACAGGGCTTTTCACTTTGATTTTACTTCATATTTGTTTCGACCAATCATAGTCATAATACATAATACGTAATACAGAAGGTTGGGATCTGTAAACGTGTTATTGGTGAACATAAACTCAGGCAGCAGAGATAAACTGTAGAACAGTGTCTGTAAAGGTCTCAAATCAACACTGTGTAGACTGGCCATTATTTAAAACCACAAATAAAAATGCCCTCTGAAAGCTCGATCCACCAATGAGTTTTCTTGGGTAGAACTTCTCCGTGACACACCAGGAAAGCAGGTAACCCCACCCCATGCAGTCTTTGGGGGTTACCGGCCCGGACTCTGTCCATCTTTCCGGGGGGGGGACGACACTGTACTGTGTTTACTGTACGCCCGGTGTGCAGTAAACCAAGTCTTTATAACACAATAACACCGCTGTTGCTCTCTCCTGTCCCTGTGCAGCATACAGCGCCGGCTGTCCTTGCAGCTGCCCATCCTCCACCACGCATACCTCCCGTCCATAGGCGGGGTGGACGCCAGCTGTACCAGCCCCAACGACAGCCCCGGGTCCAGCCCGCGACACAGACACATGCCCCCGTCCTACCGGGTGATGGTCTCTGGTCTGTGAGCGACTCCGACGGCCCCCCTTGGCGCCCTGCGTCTGCGGAGGACACTCCCGGTCCACGGTTCCTCTTTTCTACAGCAAAATAGACTGACGTCATCGGCACAAAGAGTGCATTTGTTGTCCTGAAGAAGAAGCTGAGTGAATAAAATACAAGGATGGAAGGAAGAGGGAGGGGGGAGGTGAGCTACACTCTCCATACCTCTCCCTCCCTCCCTCCCTCTCGTTTCCAAACATAAACCCTGTGAGTAGAGAGAGAGAGAGAGAGAGGGAGAGAGAGGACAATCAAAAACAACAAGGACCCCTGCCCCCCTCCAAACGTCCACACACACACACACACACACACACACACACACACACACACACACACACACACACCACACACACACACACACACACACACACACACACCACACACATAAACACATGTACACACACCCCCAGCACACACATAAATACATAAACACACACACCGACTAAGGCCCACCACACACATAAATACATATAGGCACACACACACACAAAGTGACAAACTAAACATTTGCAAACCTATACTACCGCAGCCAAGACAAACAAACCCAATAATATAATCACAAATAAGACTTGTGTGTGTCTTATTTGTGGAGCAGCAACAGAACCGAAGTGGACCAGCCCCCCTGACTAGAACTGTAGCCTTATTTGCTTCAGAGTGTGTGCAGGGGGGTCTCTGTTCTTTTTCCCCTACTCTTTGTTGTGCAGATGTATGTATGTACTCTCAGCTATGTTGTGAGCTCGTCCTCAAAACTAGAGTATTTCAACAACTTCCACAATAACTGAACTTGACGTGTGGAGACATTATAACGGCAAAATCGCATTCATTGAAATAACCCTAACCCCCCCCCCCCCCCTTCATCCAACTCCCGCCCATGTGGATACATGTAAATATCATTTCTGACTTTGATGTACTGTAAGCTTTGTATATGCTGTGAATGGACACATTTTTATTGGGGATAACGAGTGCTGGTGCTGTTTCTCGGGCTAGGAACCTCAACTAAAGACCAAATTCCAAGTGAGAGTGAGCTCACCAAGGATTTGTCACGAGGGAGACACGCGTTGCATTGGGTTACACGAGACTGATTTCGTTACGGTGTGTCGATGTTTTCCAACAGCTTAGCTCACCCGTGGCGACATTCTTTAAAAGGCCTGTGTGACACGCGATTGACCCCCGGGGTCGGCGGACAGCAGCGGTCAGTTGTAATGTTCTTTGCTCGTCCAAGGACTTCACCACATCCACTGCATAAGCCTCTCTCCCCCGTGCAACATCTCGTTAGTTTCTCTCCCGCAAAGCATGACGGGTAGGCGTGCGCCGCTCGGCCCAAACACAGGTCCTCAATGTTATAAGACGTCAGAGGGCAGCTCGCCCCCACACATCCTTCGCTTCACACAATCGTCAGCAGCCAGGTGTTACACAGTGGGGGAATGGGCACGTTCAATCACACCCTCGAGACAGAGCGAGACCTGCAAGAGGATGGAGTTCTGCGCACAAGGGGGGGGGGGGCAAGGTTTTTAAAGACTGTTAAGGTGTTCGTCCAGACCTACCGCTGTAGGATAAACCATGCACATGACAGAGGGTTTTAGTGGGAGAAGTATGACTGGACGGATGCCACGGAAGTGGATGAGTGACTCAAAACACTGGGTCCCTCCCCGAGCTGATTCTGATCAGCGATACGACCGCCAAGACAGGTCGGACCAACCCTATCGACGACTCCCAACATCCCAGACTGTTGAAGACCATCTCGGTCCCACTGTAGCTCCACGCCCACACCATCGCTGATGGCGACGCCGGCTCAACAAAGCACAGACACAGGGCTAACTCTCACGTGGAAACACTGGAACGGTCATGGGGGGGAAAAAGACAAAAAAACACCTGGCACCTTGGTAACCATTGCTATGGAAATGTTATTTGTGTAGAGCTGAACCCCAGGCCCCTGTTGAGGACGAACTACGCAGGAGGGCCACGGATGTTGTGTTGTCATTTCTTTGTGAAGCTGTTCTAACACGGGAGTCAACTCTGGAGTACTCTGAAGGAGAGGAGAAAAAAAAGAGAAAACTTTCAACGAGAGTCTGTACAGGTCTGTTTTTTCCGATTTCAGTTTCACCATTGGTGTCTTGGTTTTTAGTTTAATGGCGTTTGTTGAGCGCCGTGCCTGTTGTCTTATAATGTAGCCTGCCGTAGGCCCACAGTACACAATAGGGTGGTTTTAGGCGCTAAGTCAGCTACAACATCGGCTACACATTTGTAAATGAAACGACTTGTCATAGATATATTTTCATTCGACGCCTCAATGCATGGGGGACGGTGGGGGGTGGGGGTGGGGGGTGGGGGGGGGAGAAACTCAGTGAGGGCCCCAACCAACTCAAAGTTAGAAATGGACTTCCTCCCGCAACTGCTGTCATAAAAAAAAGATGTACCAGTCAGCCAATAGAAGCCTTCACACTCCGTGAAGCACCGGCCGGCGGCCAATAACGTGGAGCTTGCCCGGCACCAAAAACTGCAACGGGACAAATGGAGGAGGACTTCGGCTGAGAGCACTTCCTCTGTACCAGCCTCCTCGAGTACACATGGCCGCGTTGCAAGCAGACCCAGCGTCCAGGCCCAGAGAGGGCAGGCGACAGAGGGCCGTGGCAGGGGGTCCTGGACCAATGAGTGGGGGGCCTCTCCCGTGGTGGTCGGGCTGTTTCTTCCGGGGGAGGAAAACTATCCATTTTCTATAATACATTCGATGTGATTGTGTACAATTTGCTGATACCCTAATGAAGGTTGTCCATGTATGGAATAGTTGGTATTTGGCTTTCTCAAGATGGCATGAAAATAAATTGTATAATTCACATAGAAGTACCTCTGTTTTTGCAACTGCCGGGACAATTGTTTTATTCTGTATGCCAACGATATACTTTGGTTTTATGGGAGGACGTTCAGCGTTAAGGTTCTTGATGGATTTTATAAAAAACACATTTTTCCATACCAACTACCCAAACAAATAAGAGCGAGCAAGATGTGACATACGTCGCTGCGGATCAGCAGTGTGCCAGCGCAATAACATGAAGGTATCAGCGTGGTGAGTTCTAATATGATAAAGAGCACTCCCAGAGATGCCTTTCTGTTATTTGGCTGATTCATGAGGCTATGGGGGATTATTTAGTCATTTAATTTAAAATGACAAGTATGCCAAATTATTTATTTATTTTTGATGATTTATCTGGAAGAAAGTAAAAATACTAAATATCAGTGATATGAAAATATATAAAATATAGATCTAATACAATGGTGGTAGATCAAGGGCTTCTAACTGGCGGTAATAAATAGCATCATGCCAAAAGTTTGTGATTTTAAGATGAAATTTTACTGCTCTGGCTTTTTCTTCCTCCTCAGTTTAAAAAGAATATAACTTATTAGAGCGTATGACTTATGAGAAAAAAATCAATAATAGATATCAAGTGGAACACAAAGGTCAAAACCGATTTTTGTTTTGTTGTCAGTTGCATATGTGGTATCCCATCAAATGTTGCTTTATTTATGACTTTTAAGAGCCAAAAAATATATATAAATAAATAAACGCAAAACGTTTCAGAGGGGCAATAACTTCTTGTACCAGAAAGTTATATATATATCTATATTTATCTATATATATATATAGATATATATAAATCTATATCTTTATAAAGAGACACACACTCGTTTACATATACATAGGAAATATCAACACTTACAAATAAACCACAATGATACTTGGGAGTCGTGTTTTATTTACAGTATCTGTAACTATGTTCTGTACAGATAAAAGTATAGACATGAAAAGTTGTACAAAATAAGTATCACTCTAAAAAAAATCACATGACCATATTTTTTGGAGCCGTTTGGTTGTTATGGGGCGGTGGGGGGATGAGGTCGGCGGTCGAGGGGTGACGTTCTTTAATTGTCTGAATGTTATGGACAGCCTTTGCTTTTCACATCATTGTTCAATAAAGTGAGACTAAAACGAATGGCAGGCTTGTTTTGTCGATGGCTAACTGCATGTTGACTCTGGAGCTCAGCTGCTCCTACTCTTCCTGTGACAGGAAAAGGTATGTATACACAGCAATCATTTTATTGCACAACTAAAACCATTTAACAGCACATGTTAGAACCCAGATCCACCTTGCCAATTTATGCTACCTATCAAATTGTGCTACAAGTGGTTATGAGCATGCACATGACAATACCATCGATCCGCGGTGTAGTAGAGATGTAAAGTACACATTATATATCCCTGATAACTCCAATAAAGACGTTATAATACAGTATCAAAATATGCTCCCCATATAAAAGTGTACATGGAGTGAATCGTGATGCAAAATAACGGGATTCTGTAGTGGGAGCATCGTTTCATAGCGGCAATCGGTCTGCAGATCAAAACCAAACAAAAGGTAACACTTTTTGATAGGGTAGCATGATTCAATAGACTGACAAGGGAGCAGACATTGGAAGAATAATGTATGCAACTACCCTATCAAAAAAACGCTACCTTATGTGTTTGGTAGCGTATTTGATCTGCAGACTACAATTTGATAGCAACCTTGTCTCACAGGAATCCGTGAAATGACCACGGACGCATAACTCAAAATCCGTGGAATCCTCCCGGAAACACACCAATTTCCGTGATATGGCAACGGATTTGTCTCAAATGCAAGTTGATGACACTCATATTCCGTGGCACACACACAGATCCACGTTACAATCAACGAGTCGACCACGGACGCTTAACTCCAGATCCGTGGAGGCCTCACGGAATCACTTAAATTGTCCATTATATGCCAACGGAATTTGCTCCAATGCAAGTTAATGACACTCATATTCCGTGGCACAAACACAGATCCCCGTCTTAACAACCGAGTCAACCTGGTCTCACAGGGATCCGTGAAATGACGAATGAAATTCATATTGACGGTAGGCCTATGTCAATATATCCCTGTTCCTATCCATGCACCCATCTTGAATTTAATCGACCTTTTTCGTTGCTTCGAGGAGGTCTGGTGGTCTCCGTATATAATGAATAAATAAACATCTCTCTATAACAAAATAAATAAATATCTAGAGGAAATATGTATGCGTATTTATATATCCTAATATATACATATATATATATACACATACATATTTATACATAGGCCTATATATTTATTTATTTTGTTGCTTCTGGTGGTCTCCGTATATAAGAAATATATAAATATATATAAATAAATAGGCATGTATATACTTATTTACACGCATACATATTTATATATATATATTTATTTATTATATACGGAGACCACCAGACCTCCTCGAAGCACCGAAAGTGGTCTATTAAATTCAAGAAGGGCCGGCGAGAATAGGTATATAGTGCCATACCGTCAATATGAATTTCATTCATAGAATTTCCGAGTGGATGGTCAATGGTCAGATACAGATCTCGTTATAACAATAATTTATATCGATGTAAGGAGAAAGGATGTAATGGCAAGAAAATAAATGCTAGGCCTACATGGTTATAATAATTTAAATATAATTAACTTATAAAGCGTATGACAGACAATGAGACAATCTAGTTGTGGGCCAGCAGAGGCTGCATTTTAACCGAATTTGGCCTATAACCTTATACACATAATAGTCTTAACTCTATGTGTCAAATGTATGATATGCTGTAGGCCTACGTATAGGCTAGTTTTAAATATTATAAATATTTAAATATTGTCATACCTGAACCACATTCCCCATAGAAAAAGCACACCGTGTTACTTACAACCCTCTTTGTTGATTGGATTGGTGGAAGTGGATTGTCAATGGTCAGATACAGATCTTGTTATAACGTTAATAGCTACATGGTCTTTTTATAATATTATAACTAAATAATTGTATATTTATTTACGATAAATATTTTAATATTTAATTTATTCAATATTAAACCAATGCATTTAAATCAGGAGATTATTTCAACTTCAGAAGGGGGGGGGGGGGGAGGGGCGAGCTGCGCAGGATTCGTAAAAACAACAATCCGATTTATCAGATTTTGGAGCAGACCCACTTGTAATTAATAAGTTACTTTTGAAATCAACTTGACAACATTTTTTAATCTCTGTCTGGTGGCTAGTTACGTCACTCTGAGAGATGCGCACGGACATATTTGGTAGTGGCACACCCTATAACCTATTCGTGAAAGCAAAACATCAAGCTCATTGATGTCATTGACCGAGGCAGGGTTATTTGAAATAATTCATGAGATACCAGAGAGAGAGTCATTGACTATTTCTGGTGATTGAAATGCTCCTTGCAAGCTTCCTATTTATGTCTAGTGTACCCCTACTGTCCACAAGCAACCCCCCCAATATGGATATGGAGAATTGTTGCCATGCCTCAGTGGTGGTGGTGTCATACCTATGAAAGAGGGCATTCAAATATACTACAATGACCAATTAGGAGGCCGAAGCCCTAAAGGAAGTGACGCAATAGGTAACTTCTGAGATAAGGACAGTAACAGGTAAGCTATAGACCTGGGGTCTCTTTTATATCAACGGGGGTCTCAAAGGACGCATATGATCATCAACTTAGGGATTCCAGCCCTACAAGAAATTACTCAGCAAGTGCTTCATCTCGTTGCACCTCAACCAGCGGCTCGCTTGCAAGATTTTGGCCTGAAGTTCTTCCCAGACCTACACCCTATCCATCCAATATCCATATCTGAGAATCAGGGAATCAGGCCTCTCTTTAATAATGACAAAAAGTTATGTGAGAAATTCACATTGACTTTTTGTTATCACATAAGGGGCGTGGTTCCGGCTCCTTTTGACCTTTTGACCCCAGACTTCAAAATTTTGTCCACAGGGCAGCTGTATCTACACACCTTAAGGCACAAATGTATACCTCCATCCCACCAAAAATGGGGACCAGAAACGTACCCGTCTTATGCACATTTACCTTACTGTTGGAGGTCACTCCCCTTTTCCTACCTTTTCAAGATAGTTAGAGATGCTAAAATGTATACGCACATTTCGCGGGGTACCAAGAACGACATAACCGAGATTTGGATTTCTAGCACTTAGAGAATTTTTTTTTTTGCAAAATGGACAGTGTTTTGGACAAAGCCTCTCAGAAGTGTTGCCTACAAGACCTCGTGGATCAGAATGTGGTTGAAAGACCACATTCGAGATAGGAAGGTCCTACCACCCTGAAACTTGACTACCTTATTATTCTAGGGCATAACTGGGACCCCCACAACGAAGCTTGGCCCTCTCTGACCCCGAGGGCAGGGAAGGGGGGGGCGGGTCTGAGGTTTAAAAGTCCTAAAGAGGACTCCTAACTCAGTGTTGACTGATTTGTGCCAAGATGTTTACCTAAAATGTGTTTTCAAAGTGATCCCTAAATGCCAATCAACTCGGTTCCACACGGCCAAATTCATTGTCATGTTGATCAACATCATCATCATCTTCATCATCATCGTCTGGCTGTGGAATGTTCCTCCGCTTGCAGAGGTTGTGTAGAATGGCACATACAGTGATTATTGTGCTTGCCCTCTCTGGGGTGAGGCGTATTTCGCCGCGGAGGACATGAAACCGACGTTTCATCTGCCCAATTCCTCTCTCCACAACATTTCGTGTATGTTTGTGTGCTTTAGCATATATGGAGGAAATCAGTAAACAATAATAAATATGGATTCAACAAATAAAAGGCGTCAAAGAGCCAATACGATGTGTTTTACGCATAGGACTAAGCGTAATCTGCGTAATCACTTACATGTTATACTTTAACTGTGCTCCCGGTTGTGGATTGAGGTAGGGTGTCTAGAGCCACATCTTGCATGGATAGTCACTGTCACCCAGCAAGTGACCCCCGACTGGTAGGCTACATCTCAAAAAGCTGCCTCAGACCGCACACCATAAAAATGCACGAATCATGGGTAGCTGAAGATCCAGGCCACTTTGCAACAACATCCAGTAGGCAATGTTCAAATTTGCATCAAAAACCACCTGCGTGTTGATGGAATGCACTTTCTTCCTATTGACGAACACGTCCTTGTCTTTTGATGGCGCAATTATTTTTATGTGGGTCCCGTCAATAGCACCGACCACACCGGGCATACCTGCAATTGCCATGAAGTTGGCTTTGATCCTGTGTAATTGTTGAATGTCCAAAGGAAAGTTTATGGCACAGCTGACCGATGGTTGCGATATTTTTAAATCGTCGGCATTGCAAAGTTGCATTTCCCTTGTTGCTAAATAACGTAGTGTGGCCAAACATTTTATTTCGGGACTAATCTGATTATTCCTGTTAGTCGGGAATGTTATTGCATCGCGCACTAACTCCAAAACAAGTTTAATACCCAAACTTTTCGTCTCGCAGGCATTTTACGATTCTTTGTGAATAGGTCATACTGAGTTAGGAGTCCTCTTGAGGACTTTTAAGCTCTCCTAGACTTAGGTGCTACTTTTAGGCCTAAAATACTTTGTGAATTGCTCTTAGTGAAAAAAGTTAGGAGTCCTAAATTTAAGAGTGACACGCCCATTATTTTTAGGAGTTACTCCTAAATTCGCCAGTTAGGACCTACTTTTAGCCCTAAGATCCTTTGTGAATAAGGCCCCAGATTTCTGAAATGAAAATCGGGGACATTTTCAATGCGGTGGTGAAAAATCCTTACATATTATCATTATGAAATAAAAAATGGGGACGAGTACTTTTTCATGTATTTTAATCAGCTTTTATTACACAAAAGATCATTGGCGCCATTAGGGGGCGAAAAGTTAGGACAATTCTGTGGGCCAGTGAAAAAATATTAGAACATTAGTTATGTTAATAAAGAAACATCATTAATGGATTTTAATAGAAACACTTTATCAGTATGCAGAATTTTTCCTGCATGTCTTCACAGTGTTATATTATCACAGCTCAGTGTCGGTAGATATTGTAAAGTTAGTATCGGACTATAAGATAATTGAAGCCTCCACAGGTAGAGGAGTGGTTACAGAAACTGCACATGGTTGGCGTTGCCTGTGTGTGATGGTGGGACCCAGTGAGATATCTTTTTATGGGGCCCAACATCCCTGGTGGCGCTGTCACACTAAATTTGTACCGGCGGCCAAATTTGTACCGGGCACGTCATCCATACGTAATCCATTCCAAACCTGCCTGTCAGCAGATGATCGCGACGTCCGTTGCCGGGCAGGTTTCAAAAAACATTCGCGCTCATGTTGCCAAAGACGAAATAACATAATACAGTTAACGGATCGCTAGATAACACTTGTTTTTACTTTATATTTGTATTGCATTTAATTGTTTGATCAAATGTAGCTAGTAAACTGAGTGTTTAAAGCGGGTTTCAAAAAACATTCGTGCTCATGTTGCCAAAGACGAAATAACATAATACAGAAAACGGATCTAGATAACACTTGTTTTTACTTTATATTTGTATTGTATTTAATTGTTTAATCAAATTTAGCAAGTAAACTGAGTGTTTAAAGCAGGTCAAGGAAGAAATAGCACAATACAGATAACGGATCGCTAGATAGAAGGTTCGCGAATGTTCGTGAACCTTTCACGTCATTCGCTGCCAGGTAACGGACGAAGCGATCATCTGTTGCCAGGCAGATTTGGAGTGGATTACGTATGGATGACGCGCCCGGTACAAATTTGGCAGCCGGTACAAATTTAGTGTGACAGCGCCCCTGCAAAAGGTTAATAAATCAAAATATCAGCACCCACAAATATCATGTATCAGTAGTGCACAGCAGTGTCAAAAACACAAATATAGAATAAGACATGAGAAAAAAATCTCTTCCAAAGTTAAGTTTCATGTGCAAAGACAGCTGCCAGACCAGTAGCTAGTAAATATCACCAAGATGTAATTAATAATAATTACCAAGTCAAAACATATAAAAAGATCTAAGACTCTCGTCTGTTCTCTTCTCCTTCAATGCTTTTCTTTTCTTCACCCTTCTTTCTTCTCTCCTTAGCTTCCCTGTATTGTTTACTTCTTTATTTCCGCCTTTCCACACTATTCTCTGCTCTTTTCATCTTTTCTCCTTCACTCGGTTGTTTACTTCTTTATTTCTGCCATTCCACAATATTCTCCTGCTCTTTTCATCTTCTCTCCTTCTCTGTTGTTTACTTATTTATTTCTTTATTATAGGCTTACCTTTACTAAAAACAGTGACTTAGGGCATCAGTTAATCAAATGGTCTGCATTTATAACTAGTCATTGGTTACCCACACAGCCCGACACAAAAAACAACAGCCTAACACACACAACTATCAACCATTGACTTATTATTAATTAATTTATTATTAATTAATAATATCATCATTATTATTACTTTAACAGTCTCAGGTCCCTATGCCTACAGGAAAATCATATACTACCAAAGCAGTCTTCCACCTCCCCCTCTTCCAAAACAGAGCCACATTCAATGCCATCACCTGGTAATCTCATGCTAACGTTAACATTACAGCTTCACTAATGACAGATATGAAAACATTGTCATGATGTTAACGTTCACTAGCTTTTATTACGTTACGTTAGGTCTTCAGTTCAGATAAACAATCATACTTATTTTAACGTTACATCACTTCTCACATACACACACACACACACACACACACACACACACACACACACACACACAGCCAAGTCTACTACCAATTCACACAAAATAAATAAGTTCATACACCATAACATACCATTTATGAGACCGCTGATCTTCTCTTTTTCCTTTTTGCCGCTGTCACGTTAAAGTTGTACTGGGGGCGAAAATTGTACCGGCCTACGTCATCCATAGTAATCCATTCCAAACCTGCCTGGCAACTGATCGCGTCGCCCGTTGCCTGGCAACGGGCGATCGCGTCGAATGACGTGGAAGGTTCTTGAACATTCGCAAACTCGTTCATTGAGCGAGACAAAACAACACTTATTTTACAAATTACATTTATTAGCGTTCCTAACTTTATCTTTGTATTGTATTGCATTGTATTTATCTATTTCCCTACACAGTAATAGCTAAATGTTATGGGGATAACGTGAATAATAATAATAAAAAACATTTACCAGTTAGTAAATGCCTGCTCACCTATCTACCCATCTATCTATCTATTATCTATCTATCTATCTATCTATCTATCTATTACCTATAATCTATTCTCTAAATTTGATTAAGGAAATTAAATTAACACAAGCTAGCTAGACTATGATACACATTAAACACTCAGTTTACTAGCTAAATTCGATGAAACAATTAAATGCAATACAAATATAAAGTAAAAACAAGTGTTATCTAGCGATCCGTTATCTGAATTATATCATTTCGTCTTCGGCAACATGAGCTCGATTGAAACCTGCCTGGCAACGGACAACCCCTTAGTAATCTGTTGTCCGTTGCCTGGCAACAGACAACTGATGACGTAGGCCGGTACAATTTTCGCCCCCGGTACAATTTTAACGTGACACCGCTGTCATGCCAAATTTGTACCGGCTGCCAAATTTGTACCGCCCTTCGTCATCAGTTGTTGACAACTTGACAACTGATTTGATTGGGTTGTCCTTGCCGGGCAGGTTTCAAAAAACATTTGGCTCATGTTTCCAAAGACGAAATAACATAATACAGATAACGGATCGCTAGATAACACTTGTTTTTACTTTATATTTGTATTGTATTGAATTGTTTAATCGAATTTAGCTAGTAAACTGAGTGTTTAAAGCAAGTTTCAAAAACCTGTCTTGTCACGCTCAATGAAGGAGTGCAATGAACGAGCATGAAAGTTTGCGAATGTTCAAGAACCTTCCTACGTCATTCGACGCGATCGCCCGTTGCCAGGCAACAGACGATCGCGTCGTCTGTTGCCAGGCAGGTTTGGAATTTGTCAACAACTGATGACGTAGGCCGGTACAAATTTGGCAGCCGGTACAAATTTGGCATGACACCGCCTCTAGATTGTCGTTGTTGACACTGCTGCGTCTGGTCGTACGTCCTGATAACATCTGTACGTCATTCGACGTCTTCTATGGTGATGCGTTAAATGACTACCGTAATAACTGGTGTTTGAGTCTGCGCGCATTTTCCCCCCATTCAGTGTCAAAATCGGGGACATTTCCGGGGACAGCTTT
Organism: Gadus morhua; assembly: GCF_902167405.1. Classification (NCBI taxonomy): domain Eukaryota; kingdom Metazoa; phylum Chordata; class Actinopteri; order Gadiformes; family Gadidae; genus Gadus; species Gadus morhua. The sequence continues at coordinate 21,875,920 of NC_044069.1, forward strand.
GACCGGGGACAGATCACCGAAAACGGGGACTGTCCCCGGAAATCGGGGACGTCTGGTCACCCTAGTAATCGCGCTTCAAAACTCTGCCCCGGCTTAACCATCTGACTTCAGCGTGGTAAAGCACGTCTCCATGGGCAGACTCCAGCACAGATAGGAAAGCTTGGAACTGCCTGTGTTTTAGTCCGTTTGCTCTGATGAAGTTTATGCAAGACACAACCACCTTCATGACAGATTCCCACTTCAGAACCTTGCAGCACAGTGCTTGCTGGTGAATCAGGCAGTGGACTTGTAGTGGGGGGGTGAGGCCTCGTCCCTCCATTTCTCTTTTTATGCGCCCCAGTAGCCCCCGCGACGCACCAACCATACTCGGAGCACTGTCCGTTGTGACGCCAGCCAGGTTAGACCAGTCTAAACCCAACTCTTCCATCGTTTGGCGTACTTTATAAAAAATATCCTCTCCTGTCGTAGTATCCGTGAGACTTTGTAGAGCTGCCAGCTCCTCGGACACTTCAAAATTTGAATTTACTCCCCGAATAAAAATCAGCAGTTGTGCCGTGTCCTGCACGTCATTGCTCTCATCCATTGCCAATGCAAAACACTCAAAATCTTTAGCTCTCTCTTTCAGCTGGACATGTACATTATGCCCCATTTCTTCAATTCGCCTGGTAATTGTAGATGCGGACAGACTCACCGCGTTCAGAGCATCTTTCCTGTCCGGACACACCTCCTCCGCGACAGCGTTCAAACACTTCTTAACGAACTCCCCATCACGGAACGACTTTCCACAGCTTGCAATCAGTTGAGCTACCTTGAAGCTGGCCCGAACGGATGACAGGTTCATCTGTGTTTGGCGCAGCATTGTACTCTGCTGGGCAGCAAATCCACTTTTTAGCCTAGCCACCTTGTCTCTCCTTACTTGGTCCAGCAAGCTAGCATACTGCCCGCCATGGCGGGTTTCATCGTGTCGGCGGATGTTAAATTCTTTGAACACCGCCACCATCTCTTTGCAGATTAGACAAACTGCCTTTTCCTTGCACTGGACAAAAAAATAGTCATCTGTCCACTGCTGTTTAAAAACTCTGCACTCTGTATCTATTTTCCGTTTCCCCAACAGTTTCGACATTTTCTTGATCGCCCGACATTGCGGCGCGAACTTGGTGACGTCACGTTGCAAAGCGCTATTTGACATCTCAAATATATGAAAAAGTACTATGTAAAAATTAAGAATGGACTTGTATGGTATATTTAAATTTTCACTTCCCTCGTAAAAAAAAAGAAGAAATTAATAAAACAAATATATATATATTTTTTTTAAATAGGCCATGTTTAGAGGGATTGTTTGGGATCGTTAAGGAGGCCACTCCAGTTGTTAAGGCGGGCCGGATCCGGCCTGGTGGCCATAGTTTGGGGACCCTTGCTCTAAAGAGATCCCAGGTCTATAGCTTGCTTGTTAATGACCTCGCCTCAGTCACCTATTGCATCACTTCCTATAGGGCTTCGGCCACTTAATTGATTATTGTAGTATATATATATTTATATATATATATTTGAATGCCCTCTTTCATATATATGACACCACCACCACTGGGACGTGGTAACAATTCTCCATATCCATATGGGGAGGGGGGGGGGGTGCTTGTGGACAGTAGCTGTACACTAGACATAAATAGGAAGCACACTCAGGAATGACCTCTCACACATGATAACTTAATTAATTGGTTCAAATAACCCTGCCTCGTTAAATCAATGAGCTTGGTGTTTTGCTTTCACTAATGGGTTATAGGCCTAGGCTGTGTCACTACAAAATCTGCCCATGCGCATCTCTCAGAATGATGTAACTAGACACCAGACAGCGATTAAAAAAAAAAACACGAGTCAAGTTCAATACAAAAATAACTTATTTTACGCAGTTCATAATTACTTTTATGAGCAGTTTAGATTTTACGCAGTCTAAACTGCGTAAAATGAAAAGATATTCCAAGGTGTCCTTCTATTTCCTAGCCAGCGGAACCTAGTTTATTACAAAAACAGCACAATTGACGGCAACTCATTTGCCGCCCTTAACGTCATTAACGTGGTTTGGAGCAGATATGTTTGAACTCACGAAGTCGTGTATGCACTCATGAACGGTGCATACATTGTGTACATTAATGTTCCTCATCAAAGCATCCCCCTCCTATGACAGGAATCTAGAATCAATATGTTCGGGGCTTTGTTTAGAATATTCTGCATATAACATGAACATGGATGTTACAGAAAATGAAATAATGGCCATAGGTCGTAAAGAAGTGCACATGGATGAATCATGGACATAATAATGAATACGATCACTGTGGGAAAGGGGAGGGGGGGGTGTAAGGGGGCGGTCGATCGCAACCAGGATTGTTGTGTTGACGAATCCTGCGCAGCCCACCCCCCCCCCCCCCCCCCCCCCCCCTTCTGAAGTCGACCATAACCATTGAAATGCATTAGTTCAATATTATATTAATTAGTAGGAGTAGACCATGTAGCTATTATAGTTATAATAAGATCTGTATCTGACCATTGAAAATCCACTTACACCGATCCAATCAAAGAAGAGGGTTGTAACACAAGTAACACAGTGTACTTTTTCTATGGGGAATGTGGCTCAGGTATGACAATATTTAAATATTTGTAATATAAATAACAAGCCTATACGTAGGCCTACAGCATATCATACATTTGACACATAGAGTTAAGACTATTATGTGTATAAGGTTATAGGCCGGATTCGGTTAAAATGCAGCCTCTGCTGGCCCACAACTCGTCTCGTTGTGTTGTTACACGCTTTATAAGTTAATTATATTTAAATTATTATAATCATGTAGCCTTTATTTTCTTGGCGTTATCATTACATTCTTTCTCGTTAATCGATATAAATTATTGTTATAATGAGATCTGTATCTGACCATTGACCATCCTCTCGGAAATGAATGAAATTCATATTGAGGGTATGGCACTATATCCCTATTCTCGCCGGCCCTTCTTGAATTTAATAGACCACTTTCGGTGCTTCGAGGAGGTCTGGTGGTCTCCGTATATAATAAATAAATATAGATAAATATGTAAGCATGAAAATAGGTATATACATACCTATTTATTAATATATATTCATTTATTTATTATATACGGAGACCACCAGACCTCCTCGAAGCAACAAAATAAATAAATCTATAGGCCTACGTGTAAATATCTATGTGTATATATATACATATATATATATATATATATATATATATATATATATATATATATACATATATATATATATATACGATTAAATATTTTAATCGCTTGACAGCTCTAATATTTATAGATACTTATTTATTTCGTTATATATCAATGTTTATTTATTAATTTATTATGTCCGGAGACCACCAGACCTCCTCGAAGCAACGAAAATGGTCTATTAAATTCAAGAAGGTTGCATGGGCGAGAATGGGGATATAGTGCCATACCGTCAATATGAATTTCATTCATATATATAGGCTATTGTCATTTCACGGATCCCTGTGAGACCAGGTTGACTCGGTCGTTGAGAAGGGGATCTGTGTGTGTGTGCCACGGAATACGAGTGTCATCAACTTGCATTGGAGCAAAATCCGTGGCCAAATCACGGAAATGGGCGTGTTTCTGTGAGATTTTGAGTTAAGCGTCCGTGGTCATTTCACGGATTCCTGTGAGACCAGGTTGTTTGAAAGGTAGCATAAATTGGAAGAACAGCGGAAGAGCCCATTGTGAGGACTGCCATTTGGCCCCGGGTTGAATGTGTCCGTCAGGCTGATCGCCACACCCATTGGATGAACGGGAGAGGGCGGGCGCTGCATTATGATCTGTTTCAAGAGCTTTGAGTCCTTTCGCGTGTGGTTTCAACAAACAAAGGCACAACAAAGTACAGTGACACATGCAAATTCATGAGTAACTCAGTGTTCTGGGTTCTTACATGACAAAAAAATACCCACTCCAAACGTGGCCTTTTTGTTGTTGTCTCCCTCTCTTTAGAATTGCACTTTTCAGTGAAGGCTTTTCTTTTTAGTTTTGAAAGAGCTTTGGGCACCGTCCACAAGGATGTCCCCCATTAGGTCTAACTGTAACACTGGACTAATTCAAGTACATCTGATACAGCGGGGACAGGTCCGCTAGATTGGCCCCCCCAAAAAGGCGTGCAAGTGTGTGAAGGGCGGTAGGGTAGCGGGAAGAGAGAGAATACATTTGTAATGAAAAGTCTGTACGGTCGCACAATGAATAATAGAAGTGTTTTGAGGGAGCTGAGCATCAAACAGGAGCACCAGCCGGGTGGTGGGAAGAGAGGGAGAGAGCGGGCACCAGTGGGAATGTGTGTGCATGCACACACGTGCACGCTCGTCTTGTACGTCTTCTTTTTTCTTTTTTTTTCATCCTCAGCCACTTTCAAATATTTAGCATGTCACAGCTCGACGTGGTGGCTGCGGGCTGCTGTCCCACATGAAGGCGAAGTGGGACAGGCCACTCTGGTCTGTATGCATGCACAGCCATCCCATTGTTAGGAGGGTTGACGTGCACCTCGAATAGGGCAAGAAATACAGCTTTTACAAAAAAAAGACCTTAGAAACAACTCTAAAACCAAGCTGAAGCAAAACCTTATCACATCAGCGTCACAACCGCTTATATTATATCAACGTACAAAACAATTAAGTCATTATGTTTGAGGGAAAGTGGTGAGATGACGCGTGCGTTTGACATTGTGAACGGTAGCGCTGCGATTTTAGGGGTTTGACGGCGCGCCTCCCATAAATGATCATGACAGAGATTCCCCGCTGAATTAAAGCGTTGCAGAACACTCAGCCCGGCCCTCAGCCTCCTCTGTCATTCGGCTAATGTGGAATCAAATCCAGCCAGTCCGGTTAAGCTTCAACTCGGTGTACCAGTCGGATCCCTGTAGGACTACCTGCCCTGTGAATGCAATGTTCAAACCCAAAGTAGAACAGTATAATCGTGACATCGTGGGATGTTGGATTGACGATGTAAAAAAAAAAGCTGGCTGATGTATGATGATCATTGTCCCCGAAAGCAATTTCCTCCACGTCTGCAAACGGAGTCCTAAAGGGTGGCACTTGGCCGAGCTGTGACGGATGTCTCTATACATACTTGGCCCTGCGATTATAGGCTGAGTTATAGCCTCTACTTAGGCCCGCCTACGGGGAGATTTATGTCTGACATATAATGATGTCACACGCGGCTGGACCCACACTAAATCCCAGTCCTCTTGTCCTTGAGGATTGTGTTTAGGTCCTGTACTGTACCTTTGATACACAGCTATGTGCTTCAGTATTGTGTGACTTTTCCCTCGATTTCTCTTGAGGAGCACTCATGTGTTGCTTTGTGTAAAACCCATTATTGGATTTTGTGTTGTTCCAATAGATCTTCTTGTGTGTGACATGACGTAACGTATTGGAGCAGCAAGAGAGATTTATTGAATCAGCCGGCACGTGGATATCAAACTTAAAAGTGATTCAATACAAGGTGCAACACAGTCATGTATCGGTCATATATAATGTTTGGCGTCAAATAATACATGTTCCAACCAATTAGGCTGTCGAGTAGGATTATCTGATCCACAGACAACACAGAAGACTGAGGAGTAGGCATACAACTGTATTGCTTCACCCATCTGAAGGTGGAACAACATGTTAGGATGAAGAGGAAAACACAGGGAGTCGTCCAGGTGAAATGTTCGGCTAGGGGTCGACCCCATGTCCTGCCTAAAGCCCTCCAGCGCCCGTACATACGCTCAGACGGTCGGGGGGGGCCGTTGTCTTCCAAGCTACCAGCGCTCCCTGTGGCTTTGGCTGTAGCAAGGGGGGGGGTCCGTTCAGTCGTTAGCCTCAAGGGTGTGGCGGTTGACATTGAAGATCTTGACGGCGTGGTCGGCCCCGGCGCTGGCCAGCTGGAGCCAGCAGCTCTCCTCGCCACCTGCCTCCCCCCTGGCCCGGCTGGGGGCCCCGGGGCCCTGCTGCCCGGCCCGGCCCGCTCGGGGCCTCCAGCGCAGCCTCTTCACCGTCAGCGTGTGGCTCTGTCTGGGGCGACACGCAAGTCAAAGAGAAACCGTTTCAACGGGCACTGGCACTTTTCTACTGTGGCCGTTTACTGCTTTTAAAACCATCTCAATCCGACCGCTTCTAAATAACGCCTGTTCACCAGTCAATCCATTCAGGGGAGTCACCTCTACCAATCCTCTTTTGTTCAGCTCCCCTTCTGAAAATCGTATACTGGCGTCTGAATCGATAGTTTTAGAAGTATCATTTACAGACGCTGATATAGCTCCAACTGAAGCTACACCACAAGCTGCTAGAGGCTGCTGTTGGGAACACGCACACAGTGCTGGTTTAACAAAGGGCTACTGTTCTAAGGCGCTGTGCCGAGATGTGGTGGTGGGTAAACCACCCGGCAAACTAACACAGATTCAACCAAACATGACACAAACTGACAACTTTCTGACACTGGCAGAAAGTTGTTCACGCACACATATCCCCTCACCGTCAAAGTCACACAGCCTCTTAGGATGTAGCACCCTGAGACACACACAAACAGGCTCACAATATAACTTCTGCTCTGGAAGGTAGAAGGCCAGCCGTTGTGCTGCCGCCCCTCAGTGTAGGGGGTCTTTTTCTTCAACCATTAGGGATAATCTACAATAATAATAAGCGATAAGCGTCTACAAGAAGAGAGGGCCGCAAGCTAACACACTACCTGGGGCATCGCTACAGATCTCTTTCTGTGTGTGTGTGTGTGTGTGTGTGTGTGTGTGTGTGTGTGTGTGTGTGTGTGTGTGTGTGTGTGTGTGTGTGTGTGTGTGTGTGTGTGTGTGTGTGTGTGTGTCAGAGAATGTGTTTTTTGAAGGATACACAAGGTCTGTTTCTGCACATTTGGTCCAGTCGTGCCCCCCGGTGGGTTCCTGGGGGGGGCTCCACTTGTACAGGAGGATCTTTCCGCTGTCCAAGCCAACCGCCATCAGGTAGCTGGAGCGAGAGACACACGGTACCCAAGTTTACCTCAAATCAAACCGGATCACTAGCATGCATGCATTTCACGTGCATTTTAAGAATGCTTACACACCAACGTGTTGAACGAGATTCCATATGGCATAGTTCTAGCCTTTAGACGCCAAGTGTGTCTTTGGAATGTGTGTCTGGGGGTGTGTAGAGTGCTGAACCCCCGAGGAGGATGACTGGGGGGGATATGAGCGCGTGAGTGCCGAGTACCGATATCACGGTGAATCTGACACAGTGGCATTTGGCACCATTACATAGATCGCCAGTGACGTTCATTTATTAAACCGTGGGTAATATACAACCAAAATGTGAGCCCTCACAAATGCGTTGACATGCCTGGTGCTCCAGCAGGCCTGCTGTGGTAACGCAGATCAGAGCTGGTCTATGATCAGACATCAGATATCAAACTAAAGTCCGATCTGTACGACTGGGGCCAACACTTCAGCACAGTAGACTTAGAGAGAAGTGTGTGGGTGCCATGTTGAGGAGTACGAGGAATTATGAGGACATTTTAAAACCAAACTATCAGTTGTTATTGGTGCTGCGGATGCCACCAAAGGCAGCGGCGTGTTTACCTGTCATCAGAGCAGAGCTCGGGGCAGAAGGCCACGGCGGTGGCAGAGTCCCCAACGTCCAGTATGGAGGAGCAGTGGTGGACTCCTGGGGTAGGGACCCCAGGAGTCCCCAATACACATGGTCCCCACACGATCACCTACACACACACACACACACACACTCTAAATCAATAACCTGACACGCTAGACAGAATTTGCTTAATAATCAGAAAGCGATGTCTGAACCCATTTGAGTTGAGCTGGGCAAATAGAAAGTTCCGGAAAAAAAAAAGAAGGAAAAGCTGAGCTCAGCACATAACTACCTTCTTATCCCGGCTGGACGTGACAAAGTACCGGCTGTCCGGGCTCCAGTCACACGACCAGATTATCCGACTGTGCACCGCAGTGTCCTTATCCGTGTGTGTGTACATGGAGAAATTGGGCTCTGGGCGGAGAGAACACACACACACACACACACACACACACAATAAATTATTGTTAAAATATATATATATTTATACACTCATTTCAAGGGCCGAGATTTATTCGGCCTTGTGGCGTTTTGACACATTCACCTTTAAACCGCGGTGGAACATTAAGGGGAGAAGGAGGAAGCGGGGCGAGAACACACGGATCAAACCCCTGGGGGAACGACAGCGCTCTCTGCACCAAGAAGACAAATGTATCGAGCGGCACGTCACAGAGCCTCATTCAGCCCCCCCCCCCCCCCCCCCACCCCCACCCCCACCACCACCACCTGGGGATCAGTCACTCCTGGTTTATGGGGCTGTGGGGCCGTCGGGGCCCGGCCTGAATCACTGCTAGACGGCTGCCAACTGTCGCCGGGCCGGTCTCCAGGGGGGGGCTCCTGGTGTCGGCGTGCATGCACAATGGAGCCGGCGCGGTGCAGCGACGGGTCGGTGAGAGAGCGGCGCCGGCGCCACAGAGGACGGACCTCAGCCGTCAGCGCTGGGCTACGAGGGCAGAGCTCTGGGACGGTGGGAGGCTGCCTCTCCTGGCTCTGCTTACTCCAACGAGAAGACACAGAGAGCGGTCCCCCGGAAGGTAATCGAGGCCGACCTGCGATAAATACCGCCCTCTATCATCACCCTATTTGTTATGACTCCCGATCGCAGCGATCTCTTACCATAACGCGAACACACACGTCGCGCCACAGGCTACAAGTGTCGTTAATGGGGGCAGAGAGGTTTGTTCTGAGTAAATCACTCTAAACAAAGCTGTCACGGGGGAACACGGTTTGGCTGCTCTGCCGTGACCCGACATCCATTGTCCCTGATATAGCGAACCTCCTCTGTACAGCGGAGCACGCCTGTTTCGGGTTTTCCCAAACTCCAAATGAGTGACTGTTTAGTTAGTGTATAAAATAAAAATACAGCCAAGTCGTAGTAAAGTAGGGACAAGAAAGAAAGAAAGAAAAGGAAAAAAGAAAGAAAAGGAAAAAAAGAAAGCAAGAGTGTAAACGAAAAAGAAAAAGAAACAAAGAAAATCCCAACAAAAAGGCAGAACAGAGACTGTTTGATCATCTCTGACTGCATTTAACCTTCGCTGGCCCTCTGCCGTGTGTGTGTGTGTGTGCGTGAGTGTGTGTGTGTGTGTGGGGAGGTGCTCCGAAGCAGCAGCCCTGAGTGATTTAACAGCCAACCACAACAGACGCGACCCCTTCAACAAACACTGTGTGCTCCTCCGGCTCCCCTCTCCCTTCCTACTCCTCCTCGAGACCCCCCCCCCTCCCCAAACCTAGGGATATGACGCTGCAGATCCCCCCCCAAAGAATTATGTAGTGCACCATTTGGATTTCTTATGTCCCCTCCCTGGCTAGTCCTGGCAACGTGGTTATTGGCTGAGGGACTCTGGTAAGATCCCTTTAATACGTTGACTGTGGAGTCTCTGCCTGCTGAGCGGGGGCTGATATGTGGTCAGGAGCTTTGTGAGGGGCGTAGACTTGGCGTAGTCCTGCTGCCCTCATCATCATCATCAGCCTTCCATGATGATGACGCATGGCATGACAACTCCACCCAGATAGCATGATGACGGGAGAGATCGTAATTAAGTTAATTACTGCTAATTATAAAGATTTTGACGGTTTCAACAGACACATTTCTTTATCAGACTTAAGTCAAGCAGTTTATATGCAAAGATTTGGAAATGTGCGACAGAATTCTTCCATTTTCGTTCCCCATTGGCTCACCCGCACTATCCGGTGTGGGCGGGTCCCGTCTCCACAGCGACCAGGTGCGGTCGCGGGACACGGCCAATAGCAGCTGGGCATCGGGGGAGAAGGCCATCTGGGTTACGGTGAGGGCGTGGCAGGGCAGCGACTGCAGCTGGCGCCAGGAGGCGGAGCTCCACAGCATCACGGCCGCGTGCTCCGCCTTGGACGCCTGAGGACACGCACCAGAACACATGAATGAATAATGAATGATGGAGCAGGGCAATATTTACAAAACAAAGGCGCCATTTTGTATTGTTTTACTTGATTTATTCATTCAGCCTTATTCCACGCTCAGGACCCAACTTCAGGAGAGCAGCTCGCATCTAATGAAATACCACCGCCGTATCGGCACTCTATACTCCTTCTACAATATCCATACCCTAGCTTTATAATAATATCTATAATCTATTTCAATGGACAATCGCCTCTCTCCCCCTTATATAGAGAATGTGAGAGAGAGTGAGAGAGAGCGCCGTCTGCTCCATCTCCAGTTAAGATGAATGGGTAGAGGGTCCCACAAAGTGCCCCCAGTGAACACGAGTAATCTGGAGGTGAGGGACTCTGCTCACGAGGGATGGGGCTGAGCCAATCAAACAGGGATAGAGGAGGAAGGGGGACCAGACACTGAGGGATAAAGGATGGCTGAAGGCAAGATGAGGGGAGGGTAGGGGAGGTATGGAGGAGGGAGAGATCAGATAGACAGCAGAGGAATGGAAAAAACAGAAGTCTCAGAGATGCGGACTGAATACGAGCAGTGCGGAATGAGTGCCACCGCACCGTTAATCTCTGACAGCAACCACTTGTGTGTGGAGCCCTGGGGCAAAACACAAATCAAGGTCAGGGCAGCCTTTCCTGCTGCAGAAATCCCCATTCCTCATCTCTCTCTCTGTGTGTGTGTGTGTGTGTGTGTGTGTGTGTGTGTGTGTGTGTGTGTGTGTGTGTGTGTGTGTGTGTGTGTGTCTGTGTCTGTGTGTGTGTGTGTGTGTGTGTGTGTGAGAGAGACCTTGCATGCGGAGGCCACCACCGTGTTGGCGCTGTCCGACGCCAGACAGTACATCTCAAAGCCGTGTCCGTACCTGTCGCGGAGAGCCAAGAAACAGATAACAGCATCATAAGAGGTGCATCCTGTGTGCGTCCCACAATGTCCCAGACAGGACCGTGGTGCTTAGAAGGGAAGCAAGGTTAACGTTGACCCTTTGTGGCGCTCTGGTCCGTGGCGTCACTCCAGCCGAATCTTTAAACCAGTTTTGACTTTTTACACCGTGTCATTACATTATCTTACTTTGCGGATTCTTTTATCCAAGAGCAACTTACAATAAGATCATTCAGCCATGAAGACACCGCTCAGAAATGTCAAGAATAATAAATTACAAAAACGGCAACACACAACGTTCATCAAATAAGCAAACTACTTTGCTTATTTAAGCAAAACTACGAAGCAAGAAACTTTTTGTGTGTATTAATCCCTCTGTGTGAACAGATGAGTGTTGGGGCTGTGACGGGGGATGTGTAGGGTATGTGCTCTCCGGTCGGCGGGGAGCCGGTCCCCTGTTGTGGAGCGAGGACAGCCGACAGTCTGGATCTGGCTGCGCGGCAGCTGGGGGTCTCCTCGTGGTGAGGGAGTAACACGCCATATGGCGGCGGTACGGCGGGGCGGGCGAGCTGGGGCGGACGGTTTGCCCACGTCCTGGGTGTGGGACGGGACTGAGCCTCTCGCAGCACAGTAGACGAGTGAAGGGGACTTTGAGCAGTGTGGGAGAACCCGGGTAGGTTTAGGTCCTAGATCAGTAACTCACTGGCACGTGAGGCAGGACAACCAGAAGGGAGCTGCAGTCTATATGTTGTACAGCAGTAGTCCGCAGTAGTCCGCAGGAGCGGATGGGCGCACCGATGGCAGTGAAGGACAGCTGGTCATCCAGGGTCACACCCAGTGGGTGCCTTACCGTCCGGGTCCCAGGAACAGAGGTGTCAGTGTGGACGGAGAGGTGGCGGATGGGAGAGGCCTTGCAAATGGCCTCCTCGGCCTCCTCGTTCCAGTTTTCCCCTTTTTTCTTTTCTTCTCAAAACCCCTCACACCATCGGGACGGATGGTCTAACACTTCAACCCCCGTTGCATGTTGCTCAGACGTGATCTAACAGGGGCCCAGAGAGGGGCCGACAGGACCCTACGCTGTAAGGCCCCGTGCATTCAGACCAGCAGCAGGCTCAAGGACCTGAACCCCGCTTGACGGGTGAACAGCGGTGAGCCGGCGTGAAATCAGAAACACTCGCCACAGAAATGAATGATGGCGCCGCGGCTTTGTCCCGACAACCTAATTACGCTCAGCTGGCTGACCGTCGCCTTGTTGTCGGCCGGAAAATGGGCGAGGAAATTACGTCTCCCCCCCCGCCGCAATTCAGCGGTGACAAGCCTGGCGGAATATGAGAGCGGGCGACGGGCGGTGCGCTGGCACGCCCCGTGACAGCCCGATGGGGGACCTCATGGATGTGGCCCCAGTTTAATAACACCGCCCACATCTGCCCGCTAATTAGAGGCAGCATATTAATGGTAGCTGGTTGCAAACCATTTTTTATTAGAGAGTATATTTTTGGTTTATTTATGTATGGTAAAAACCCCCCCCCCCCCCCCCACAAAGGTTAATAATGGACCGGCTAAATGCTTTATTAGCCGCAATAATAGTGTCTATCAAGGGGGCTCACGGAGCAGAAGGAATCTTAATTCTGATTGGCTTGCGGTGTGCGGCGAGAAGGACTAAGCCTTCAGGAGGCCTAATCCGTCTCTCCGACACACGGCACACGCGTGTGCTGCGTGGAAAACCTTGAGAGGCAGATAAAAAGGCTAATTGCACGAACACGCCTCGTTGTGGAGTGATATGGGATCCCCTCGTGTTGACTGGATGCCATTAAACGTGAATGAGGAGGGGGGAGGGTGAGGATGTCAATACCGGTGCTTGTTAAAGGTCCCATGACATGAAAATCTCACTTTGTGAGGTTTTCTAACATAAATATGAGTTCCCCTAGCCTGCCTATGGTCCCCCAGTGGCTAAAACTTGCGTTTGGTGTAAAACGAGCACTAGCTGTTCTGCTCGCCTTTGAAAAAACGGAGGCTCAAGCGCGCTGATTTGGAATGTCTGTGCTCATGACGTCATGAGGAATCTCAGCTCCTCCCCTTACTCTGCCTGGCCCGCCCAGAGACGTTGGCCCGCCAATGAGACTCGACCGTGCGAGCGGCACATGTGTGTGTGTGTGTGAATACACACACTGTAACGCAAGTGTTTCTTGTCGGTTCTTTGACGTGTCTTGTATTTCCACAACGAGACTGTCGTGGGGGTTATCTGAGCCATGGTTGAGAAGGAATTGGGGGAAAGGAACTTTGGTTTGACTCGCTGAAGTACATGAACTGCGACATGCCGCCGGTTGCCGCGAGGCACCATTGCCCGGCAGCGGGCAGCAGGCAGCGCGCGGTTCAGTCGACTTCAGGTTGATGTGAAAGTGGAAGAACCAGAGACGTCGCAGAACCCGACAAAGTCGTTTGTGATTCATAATATCGTCTGGAGGCGCACACAATATGTTATATGATATAGATATCTATGTATTATATGATATTATTTAGATATAGAGGGATGTTCTTGAGGGAGTCAAAGCCAAAGTTCCTTCCCCCCAATTCATTCTCAACTTTGGCTGAGATAACCCCCAATACGAGTCTCGTTGTAGAAATACCAGAGACGAGAGTCCGACGTGTTATGCGCCATCACACCAACAGCAGAACGGTTATCCAAATAACAAGGAAGTGTACAACACTTGCGTTACAGTGTGTGTATTCACATTGATGTGGACGTTGAAGAACCAGGAACGTCGGAGAACCCAACGCGGTCGTTTTGAGATTCATAATATCGGCTCACACAGCTTTTGGCCGTGATAATATATATTAGGCTATATGATATAGATATCTGTGTAGGCTATATGATAATATTTAGATATAGAGCTCCAGGACTCCCGTGTGTTCTAGAATATTTACAGAACACGGCTAAAGGCTGTGTGCGCCTCGCCATTGCGATACATCCACTGTAAACAGAGCGCATGGTACCGTCCTTGGCTGCAAGCTGCTCAGGGCCACACCCCCACCCTCCTCCTTGACACGCCCACCGAAACAGCGCATTTGGGGGAAGCTCAATGTGCGACTGGCTCGGAGTGGCTGTAACTCTGCACCACGGCTGAATTTCAGGAACGACTTTGAATACTGTGTTAGATGCCCACTAATACCTATATTAAAGAATACATAAAATAGCATGTCATGGGACCTTTAACATCTACCTCGATGCATCGTTAAAACATTCCCCACGTCGCTCGCTGCCCGGTATGCGTCACCGGCGCATGCAGGAATGTGCGGATCACCGCAGTGACACCCTGCAGGAATGAATAAAAAAAAACACTCACAGCTTTTGAACTTCAGGCCAAAGGGTGTTCTGGAGGAGGTGGTCCTCAGGTGGGGGCTCTGTTAACACACACACACACACACACACACACGCCCATTAGTTTTCACATAATCACCATACAAAACGCAAGCAGCAATCCAACAGGGTTGAGAATTTCTGTCTCAATTTTCTATCTCAATAATTTACAAACTGAGGGGAAGCATCGCAGAGAACTTTCCATCTCCCCCTTGCCCATATAAGGAAATGCGGCTGAGGGCTGAGCAGATTTAGTGGAGAGAAAAAAAAAGAAACGACAGATATGGCAGCCATGAATGAAAAGGGAGAAAAGGATAAATGTGCATGAGATCAAATTAGAGCTCAAGCGCTCCATGGAGGAACATGATCGATTCGCCCGGAGACAATGTTCCCTCATAACTATAAAACAGCTCCTGTTAGCATTTAGATGACACCCAAACCCTCCCACAACTCACCGCTTAGCACACCAAATAGCAGGCTATTCTGAAACCAGGGCTCCCTTATCTCCAACTGTAAACTCACCAAATAGCAGGCTATTCTGAAACCAGGGCAGCCTTATCTCCTAGCATAAACTCCCGCTGGCTTTCAGCAGACAATCCCCAGCGCTGGGCCGACCGTGTGTTACAACATGTTTTTGCTCCCTGCTGCAAATTATTCAAAAAGGCGTACTTCGCCGTGCCGTTAAGGTCACCGACTCGCCGTTTAACTAATCATACCTTCCCCCTCGTCCAACCGCCGGCGAGAGCCACTGGGAGAGGAGCGGGAAATCTGCAGTGAACCAACAGCAGCGGGCGCGCTCGGCCGCTGTATCAGGAACGCCCCGGGGTCATCCACACACAACGCCACTGTTTCTAATTAGCATTTCCGATTAGAGGGGCTTCCTGACGGCGGCCCTCTCTACTGTGGGCAACCCGCTACCTCGGTTGAACCAATCAAAAACCAAGCTCAGAGAAACTCCATCTACCCCCTTGACCCCCCCCCCAGCGATTGGTCATCATGCCTACCACTTGTCTCAGGTATAACATTTATCCTTTACCCCCCCCGCCCCAAACGTCCTCATACTCTCCCATTATATCCATCCTCCTCATATCCCTCCCTGTCAGCCATGAATAATACATGTTCACTAGACAAGGTCTCCTGAGCGCTAGGACTACCCCGACCCGGACTCCGGTCCCTGGACTCGCCCATAGATCTGCACCGTGTCCCGCTATAAATCGATAGAGACCGTGCAAGGCACCACTGCGAGTGGCAGCGAATTGACGGATTTGAAATGAAAGACAGCTGGAAGGCAATGCTTCATTTTCTCCAGTCTTTTCGTTCCAAAGGACAGAACAACAAAAACAACAACAACTGTGAAATAGATCAGAAATTGTTTTTTACTCTCCTGAAGTGACCTCAAGTGTACCCACATCATCCTTCATTGGTATATCACTAGATCATGTTAAGGTACTGGGTTTGATCTCAAACGTCGGCCGCCTCCCTGTAAGTCACCTTGACCTCTGACCTCAAGTCGGTGCATGCTTAATTACTCAAGCGAATCAAAAGTACCATGAAAGCAACACTTATAAGCTTGAATGAAGGCCTCCCGACAAGTCTGCCATCCCACGTAGAAACCCAACAGCCTTCCATGTTTGACATTTGTTGGCCGATGTGCAGAGTGACGTGGAATCTCAACTGTGCCACGTGACAGAAGTCGCAAAGCCACCGCTATAATACGGCGCAAACCGAAGAACGTGAGTGGAACCCGATGGGATCGAGTGCGGAGACGCTCGCCCGTCGGACGACAGACCCTCTCAGCGTCAGTTCACTGGGCTGCCCCCAAGGCTGAAATATTCATGGTCATATACACCCTTCGCTGCCGATCCGTCCCCTCCCCTCCGTCCTCCCCCTACCCCCCTTTGTCTCTTTCACTCTTCCCGCCGCCTGTCGCTGCTGCTGGCAGTGACACCAGCAGCATGGCCGCGTCCCAGGCCCAAGGCAGCAGCAGCAACAAAGGAGCGAGGACATAGACTGAGAGCCACCTGTCCTTCCGACTGCACAGCAGTGTCTCTTAGAGCAACACACCACGACAAGGAGATGGAAAGGCTGGGGCGTGCGGCCCCTGCCGTGTCTAGGATGGCTCGAAGGGAGAGGCTTGTCTGGGTTGTGGAGAGAGGCAGAGGGTGATGGAGAAAGGGAGATATATGGAGCGGAGCACGCCCCGAGTGATTCACAGTCTTCCGTCTGCACCCGGGCGAGTTGACGCCGGTTGAAGGATGGGTGCAGGGGAACGGGTGGGCGGGCGGGTTGACGCATTAAATGATTGCCAGACCTCGACCGGCCCTTATAAACGAGTGGATTCATCATGAATACATTCCCTCAACCCCCGTTTTCATGCAGAAATAAATGCAGGCCATTCGGAAAAATCTTCAGCTTTATCTCCCACTGTAAACACCTGCTGGTTTTAAGCAGCCAATCCCCACTTCCGGCCTGATTTGTGTTCCAAGCCTATTGCGATCTTAATCTTCCTGCTAATTATTGAAAGGTGTACTTTGCAGTGTTGTTAATGGTCATTGATTTGCCGTTTGACTAATCATGCGTTCCTCGTTGTCTAGCCGCCGGCAAACGCCACTGGGAAAGGAGTGGGAATCTGCTGTCAACAAAGAACAGGTTTTCAACACTCTCTCCCGAAACTGGTGAGGTTGGCAGGTCGAGGCTTAAGCGTTTTCCATAACATTAAAGGGTGACCGGACCCTTAACGCTTGTGTTCGTATTCACTGCGGCTTCCCCTTTGCATGCTTTGGAACATACCCGTGAGGTTCAGCGGGTGAAAGTAAGTCTCGCGATACTGGTCTGAAACACAACTCAGCTGCTCCTGTTGCTCGTGGATCTTTGGAGCGAGGTCACCTGTAGAAAAGAAAAAGAAGCGTTGAATTTATTGAGATTCGAGTGGATTAATGACTCTGTGGACGTAATTACGAAACAGAGAGAGAACTTCTGCCGTGACCCTGAATACAGAGTCGCACCGGCAGTGTGGCGGGCCCACCTTGGAATACAGCCTTGTTGGAGAGGCCTAGAGCGGGCGTGCTCGCCCCCTCGGGAAGATCTGCTGCGTCCTGGGGAACCGACACGAGAGATCACAATTTTGCAAGCTGCCAAACGCAGGGGATATTTCCCCGGTGGATCACTGCATACACAAAAAACAAAAGAAAAACACCCACGCTGGACGCCAGCAGCTTATCCAGGGACGCGCCGGATATGTTGGCGAAGTTCTCCACAAAGTTTCGCGGGGCACGGAACACCCGCAGGACCTTTTCGTCGGCGCCCGACACAAACTGGAAGCGTCCCACCGTGGCCAGACACTGCATGTCGTAGCCGTGGATCTGGGGCCGCGAGATCTCGTGCCAGCTGGTCTGCGCCGAGGAAGAACGGGAGCACATAAGGGGAGGGAAAAACAGGGATGAAGGCTGTTAAGGGTGCATATTGAGAAGGGAAGACACTGCATACTGATCAACGGGGTGGAGGTTGGAGGACGCCTGGACAACAGGACACTTCACCTCACTCCCCTTCTACACTCCAGCTTCAACCAGGTTGGGTCAACAGGTGTGGCCGGTGTGTTTCTAACCAATTCGGACCTGATCGAACCCCCGGTCTTACCTGCGTCCCATCTTTCTGCTTCCAGGGGGTCAGCAGCCTGGCGGTCTGGTCTGAGCCCACGCTCAGCAGGTATTCCCCCTCAGGGTCCCAGCTCAGGTCCTGGACGGCGTTGAAGTGGCCGGACATCACCACGCCTGGACTCCACTCCCCCTGCAGGGACATGACATGCAATGTCCAATTTGGATTATCCCCCATTTATGCAAAATCTGAATGGTGATTTAGAAATACCCCAGGATAAAGCCTAAGTAAACACATGTTGTTCTGTAAGTTATTTGCTTGTTAAACATAAAAAAAAAAAAATTGTGCTACAGACACAAGCGTGTGCCAACATACTAGTCATCAAGAGCCCTACAAACCAACTGCAAAGGCTCAAGAGCGAGGCCGCAATGCGGTCCAAAGCCCTTGGGTGCGTGGCGTACCTCTCTGTCCTGGCGCTTGTGCCAGAGATGCAGGGCGCCGTGGAAGGCGTGAGCCACGATCATGGAGCCGTCGGGGCCCATCTGGCAGCCGTAGAAGCCCAGAGTGTTGCCGCCAACCTCCCCTACGCGCACCTGGCGTGACAGGAGGTAGGAGGAGGAAGAAGAAGGAGATCATCAATCAGCGCCTCACTTTGGGCCCCGTGTTCCGGGGGTCTGCAGTCAGGTGACACTGGGCCTCCCGGTGACAGAGGCTCTGGACGAGAGCGACGGTGATTCACGCCTTCCTGAATGACGCCAATGAATATTCATGACTTGTCAAGTACACGGAGTGGGTGTGGTGGAGGTACGGTGGGGCAGGCATGTTGATTTCCAGAGTAGCAGATTCCAGAAACACACTTCATGGTGCTTGTGTTTGAGGTGGAGCAAATCATCAGGGATTCACGCCGACACCTTCTTGTCGGGTAACTTTGCACTCATGGACCGCATTCAGGATGTCAATGTTCATTTTAAACACCCCGATTATTGTGCAACCAACCACTGGCCTAAATACAGATGGAAATCGGACAAAGCCAAGTCAGAGGACGACAGTGATGGGAGGCTGGAAGTGGGTGAGCTTATAACACGATGGAGTTGGAGCGTACCGTATTCAACTTATATCCAAACACGGAAGGGGAAAATTATACAATGGAAGAAAGTCAGAAGATACAAAGGTGCAAAGCCTGGGACTCACACTAACTGGATTTGGTTTAGAGGCTGTGACCCCTCCAAAGGTTCAAAACCACAGGGCAATCTCCTCCCATGCCTCTTTTTCGTCTGCGGTTTGACATCTAATCCTATTTCAAATGTTATGTAGAGGAGATCTTTATGCAGGTCACAGCAATGCAACACAAAAAAAACAACTATTTACCGTGCCAAAGAAAAAGCCGGAGAGAAGATGTGTGGGTGGCGGACACAATCGTAGCTTAATGGTTGTCGTCCATCCTTACCTTAAGCAATCGGTTACATACAAGGCAGCATTCATTAAATCTATATTGCATCACGCATAACTGGGCTGGTTGGAAACCTGAACTAAACATCAATAGAGGCTATCGATCGTTTTTCAGAATTGATAATTAATTGTTTAGAATGGAGCCGCTGAGAAAATCAAATTCTTACTATTTCACATTTGTGATTATTTTGTGTGAATGAAAACATAAATCCAAACGATTAAAAAGCGCAAGCCAGAAGGTGTAGAAAGTTAACGCAGGAGGGGTGTATTTTAAACCATTGCCACAACCCTCCCTGCAGAGTGGCAGCGTGCTGCCTCAGCAACGCCTTGGCTGGCCATAGCCGTCTGGTACCGCACCCGCATCTGTAATTAGCCTGTGCGCGTCACACACCAACGCTGGCTCACACTGAAACAGGGGTGTTACAGAGCAGAAATACAGCTATGTGCTGGCTATACATTCAATGTATTTTAAAACCTAATGTGAGACAGGCCAGCTGAGTGATGCACGCTGCAGCAGAAGGTTGCCGGATGGTGTCTCCGTGGTGGCTGGGTGTTCAACGACCGGCCGCACTAGGTTCAATTCCCAAGGTCTAATCCCGACCAGCTCCTTCAAATGACGTCTGAAAGAGCTGTCACGGTGGGTAGACGCTCAATAAATAAAACAAATGTTGCAGGTGAACAGAGGACGCACACACACACAAACACTGATACTTATTGTTTCCTAATGTTTACACACACAGGGGCACACAGAGAAACATATATACACACACTCACCGCGCGTACAATCACACACGTCTGCATTAATCTGTATCTAGTCTGTATGACATGACGTTACAAGGGCATACATACAGAGCAACCCACACACAGACCCCAGTGACAGAGCCATCCATCATAGATGGATTAAGCGATGTGGGTACATCCCTGATTACCTAGCAGGTCTTTTTATAAAGAGAGCCAACAGGCTGGTCATCGACGACCTTGGAGATAATGCCTTTCTGGGGCTACAACACAGCAGAACTAACGGCGGCAATAAAGGCTCCGTCTTCACAGTGTGTGGGACACACACCCTGCCCCACACACCCACACCCACACACACACACACACACACACACCCACACATACCCCAGAATGATGAACAGCCAGAGAGAGAGAGAGAGGAATTGTGATGGAAAGAGTGCGACAAAGCGAGACAACATTAAACAGATTTGAATTCCAAACACATGGGACCGCCGTAAATCACACACCCAAAAAAGGGAAAAATACCTCAAGAAATACAATAAAATCCTCATCCGTCTTGCCGAGAAGGAACAATGAGTAACCCTTCCCTCCCCCCTCCTTGGTGGAGGGAGTTAGTTGGGGGGGGGGGGGGCGGACCATATTTCATGTTATTATCCCTGAGGAAGAGAGATGCATGAAGTTCAAACCAGGCCTGGATGGAGAGGCCCCACCGGGAGGGATCGACCAGAGGGACGACTGGCTACCTCTCTTCCCCCACGTGTGGCAACCGAGCTAGAGACATCCAAACAACCCACACGCACCGCGGTGTGGCTGATGGGATGTGATGGGCTTATTAGTTTAGCATTCAAAACGACTTCCGATCCACTCCGATGGTCTGCGTTTCCCACTGATTGTGGTTTATGAGTTGGCACACATTTTCTGCCAGAGGGAGTTCTTGCCACTTGGCTGCGGTCCACGAGAAATCTGAAAATAGGTTACACACGCACACACGCAAACATGCCCATGCCCATGCCCACACAAACACACACACACACACACACACAAGCCCACCAACACATATCCACAAGCACGCGCACAGACACACTCGCACTTCCTGTGAGCATTGTGGTGGCGGCCCAGTGCGGTCAGTGTGGTGAGTTAATTACCAGTGGGTCTTGTTAGCAAGACCGCGCTTTTACACAGCGGTGGTCCGCCACTCCCCTACCGCTAACCCTCTCTTATAGAGCCACGCCAATTACTCTAATAATCAATGTGGGCTGTAGTGGGGGATGCTGGGCCCGTCTGTGAACACCCCGCTAATTAAGAGACACATACGGCTGGTCACTCGGCCCCCCTCCCTCCCCAGCACTGCTGGAAGCCTGGCGGGTGTCCCTGGACGCGGCCACATGATTTAAACTGGATGCCGTGAAGGAATTAAGACGAAGATGGCGGGAAGAAAGCTTTTGACTGTAGGTCAAAGTGTGTGTGTGTGTGTGTATGTACAGTGTGTGTGTGTGTGTATACAGTGTATGTGTACAGAGATTTCCACGCGTTCCTTTTTACACAGCGGAACTGGATGTTCAAAAGAGGGGAGGGGAGAGTGAGAGAGCGATGGAGAGAGAGACACTATACTATGCTCTTTCAGAGTCAACAAAAATATTATTTATCCCTTTCATGTTCCCTGTCATAAATGTGCACTGGCTGATGTAGCTCTCCGTGTCCACACCAGCCGTCACCCACCGAAGTGCGTGGGCAGACACAGATGTACATCACAGGCCAGGTTCCCAGGGCCTGTCACCATGCCACTTAAAAGATGCCTGCCACCATGATGTGAGGTGAGAACTTCATGAAAAGAAAGATTGTGCGTAAGCATACCTGCATAATGTGTGACATTCGCTTGCATAAGCAGTTTCAAATTGATAGGTTGAAGTTGCGCACGCCACCTGCATTCAGGAATATATACATACGTCTGCAACATTTTTTTATTTCCCCTTCCGGGAAAAAAGTGTATCCCAGAAGTATTTGTGTCAATTATAGCAGGGAGAGAAAGTGCAAAGTAATCTAAAGTAGTGCAATAGCAATATCCACCCCCTGGCTTTTTCCCCATGTGGAATAAAATCAAATGAAATGAAGAACTGTGGGGCAGATGGTCAAAATAAACAGCCCTTTTTTCCTTCTCTTTGCCATCCACACTTTGCCGCGAGCTGGTACAGCAGCTGCAAGCGGCTCAGTGTGGGAGAGACCGAGATGGGATGAAGGGATGAGGCTCAAGGAGAGGGAGGAGACGGAGATAACAGAAAACGCACTATGAGCCAGGGAATACGAAGACAACACACGACCGACGAAGACCAGGAGGAGAAAAGGTGTCAGTAGTATGAGGAGGGAAACGACTATGCAAGGAGCCAAACAAAGAAAAAGTATTGAACAGAAAACCTTGACAAACAGCCAATGCAGTAGGGGTGGGAATCTCTTAGCACCTCACGATACGATTCCGGTTAGGTGGTCAGCGATTCGATTCTAAAGCGATACTTTTGTGATGATCATTAAAGACATCAACAGATGAATTAACTTATCTAATATTTTATTAGAGAAAAAGCTTTTGTCACAAATATGACTTTCAATACAATATGGAAGTATGTAAAAAAAAATAGGTTTCAGTTTTCTTTTCTTTCTAATCTTTCTTTTCTATGTCATTAAAGAAAAAGCTGCTCTTAAATAAGAAGGAGTTCTTGTGTCTGGCTGTGAGTTTGCGTGCATGCTATGCGTAGGCTGAATCGCAATCATGTCAAGACAAATCAGATTGGCCAATACACACTGAAGATTAATTAAATCATTTTAAAAAAACACCTCTCTGGCGAACAGAAAGTTGCAGCAGGCGAAGAAATTAAAGAAAATTATTTGTAAAAAAAATCAGCTTATTAATTGATCTGCATCGAGACGGAATCGATCTAAAGAGAATCGCGATGCATCGAAGAATCGATTATTTTTCCCACCCCTACAATGCAGGTCATCTCTCTGTGATGTTCACCACCCGGCCCGCGGTGCAGGTGAAGGGGAGATGGAGACAGAGAAGGGAGGGAAAGAAAAGAGAGAAGAGTGAGACCAAGAGAGGCTGAGAGAGTATATGCAATACAGAGACAAAGAGAGATATGAGAGAGATAGAGATATGGTAATGTAAACCCTTTGAATTGAATTGATAGGAGATATGATCGAAATGAGAGGGAGAAATATGAGAGACATAAAAGAGATAAATATGAGATATGAGAGAGTGGTGAAAGAGATACATATGTGAAAGATGAGAGAGAGAGATAAATCGAGATATGCGACAGAGATAAATCAAGATATGAGAGAGAGGAGATATGAGAGAGACGAGTGCGTGAGAGCGCAAGAAGAGCAAGTGCAGGAGAGAGACAGCAAGAGAAAGAGAGCGAGCGGCAACGAGGGGCCAGACAGCGGCCGAGTCAGCGAGGGGGTGGTGGGTGCCAGCCTGCTGCCCGGGCTGACAGACGGGCGGGGAGATAGGGGTGGACAACCGCGGCGTGTCTAAACTCACGCCGCGCCGCCCACCCCACCTCATCACCCGCCGTCAGCCGCGGCTCAAGACGCCCCCGTGGAGGCGCGGGGCCGGGTTGTCAACTACGGGCGGGGAGACGCTTTTCTTGGCCGCGGAGGGCGGCTGATGACTACGGGCATGAATACAGGCAACGCACAAAGAAAACAGCACATCACGTCTAAAACAGCTTCCAGGGAGGTCATTTAAGGTTCAACCTGAGTGAGTTCCTCCAAACTACGCGAGGCCACTCGCCACATGTGCCCCCAGGTTGAATTCCGACCTGTCCATTGAGCTCGATGTCATAGGTGCGTAAAAGGTGCGCAGCCAGCCAATGAGAAATGACAGATCTCTCGCCAGCTTTAGATGTATAAGCGCATGCATGTGTCTGTTGACGTTCATCATCCCCGCTCGGGGCACTGACCTGCTCCACCCAGACCCCCGACGCCTCCTCCGGAGCCCAGAGGATCATGGTCTTGTCCATGGAGGCGGAGAGCAGGCTGAGAGGCTGTAGCCGCCTGCCGCCTGTAGAGGGAGATAGTGGGTAAGTACGATTAGTCATAATGATGCAGCGGGAGTGAGAGAGACAACCTTTTCCCTGCAAGGCGGGAAATGTCATCAATCATTTCAACCAACTGCTTCCACTCTTCCACTCTTTCTACATAATTTAAAAACATCAAACAATCAAACTATTACAATTCCTAGACATTCTTTCAGGCATCACCTAAAATAGGCACAACAAAAGCAATGATGCAATATTATGCAAGTCTTTTTTGGTTCCACTAGATTCAGAGGGCCACCCCCTGGAGCAATTAATTACGGGAAATGCTCGCCAACATTGCAATGAATTAACATGTTTTTGTAAGCATGTTGACATGTTGCCAATAAGTAAAAAAAAAAAGCAATCAGTCGATTTAGATAATGAGCAGCAGTAGAGCTTCGCCACTCCTCCCCCCTCGTTGCCTTGTTTTAATCACCATACCTTCGTATCGTGGAGGCTGCCAGTGGACTCCATAGACCCAGTTCTCGTGGCCAGCGAGGACAGTCTCCAGGGACACGGCGAACACTAGGAGAACCGGAGTCCAGAGAATACGCTGTCAGTCCACTTAATGAGACGCTGGCAACCAGAGGTGGGCTATTCAGGCTTTTGACAGAAAGTAATGATGATTCAATTAGGATGCCTTATTAGCACAGGGATGTATGTACTCAGGTCCTTGATATTTTTCTCATGGATTCACACACACACACACACACACACACACACACACACACACACACACACACACACACACACACACACACACACACACACACACACACACACACACACACACACACACACACACACCTACCCCTACCCCCTCCAAAAAAGCCAAAAGATGAGCCCAGTTCTTCAGTGGGTTGATGGCGGGCCCCTTGGGAGCAATGGCCCCCGGGCCACTCACCTCTCTCCTTCACTTCAAAAACGTCCTCTTTCATTCTGATGATGCTGTGATTGTCCTCTGGGCGGGCATCGCTGCCAGCCCCCTCACGTAGCCGCCACATCCGGATCATACAGTCCTGGGCACAGCTGGCTAATAGCAGCTCCTCGTCTACAGAGAGGGATACGAGAGAGAGAGAGACATAGAGAGAGACGGAGAGAGAGAGAGAGAGAGATACACAGAGAGATACACACAGAGAGAGAGATACACAGAGAGAGAGAGATACACACAGAGAGAGAGAGAGATACACAGAGAGAGAGAGATACACACAGAGAGAGAGAGAGAGACAGATACACACAGACAGAGAGAGAGAGATAGATACACACAGACAGAGAGAGAGAGATAGATACACAGACAGAGAGAGAGAGATAGATACACAGACAGAGAGAGAGAGATACAGACAGACAGACAGACAGACAGACAGACAGACAGACAGACAGACAGACAGACAGACAGACAGACAGACAGACAGACAGACAGACAGACAGACAGACAGACAGACAGACAGACAGACAGACAGAGACATCTTTGTATGAGCCATCTCATTACCTCCTAACTGATAATATTTTTGTCTGTTTTTGTTTGTTTCTTTTGTGGACGGTCAAAATGGCTGCACCTCGCCAAAGTGAATTCCTGTATGACTCAACCCATCGGTAATATTAGGAATTCCAATTCTTATCTTTGTGGCTGTTCTTTGTACTTGCTTCTCATTGTTTTTGCAATTAAATTAAAAGACCATAATTGTGATGGACGCGAGTGGTTATCGCCATCCACATAAAATCAGGTACAATGATCCAATATTAAGCCATTTTATAATTACAGTCGAAAAGTGAAATTGAATATCCTGGTGCTTTTAAATAGTGGGTTGAAATCCTGAGAAGGATGGTTCGCTAACATGGTATGTGGACAATATGAAGGTTTAGGCTTCATTGCTTCATTAAAAGTGTCTTCCACTTCTAGTTTTCCACAAGGACACAAGGTCCATCATCAGAGTAGAAAGAGGGTGTGCGTTTGTTATTCCTCTGTGGAAGGCTTTCAAATTAAGTGTGTCTCTCCCCTGTGTGCTAGAGGGAGGGGGCCGACTAGGTCAGAGACCGCGAGGAGGATGTGGACACGGGCACAAGGCTGTAATCAAGGACATGAAACAGCTTAATGTCACGAGAGCAGTGATGAAATGGCATAGCCAATGGTGACATAGTTAGCAGGGTCTGGATTGAAGTCATTCGACTTTATGTTTCAAAATTCAGACACAATTAAATTTGATTTGAGTAGATTAGAAACAATTTTATTAATTAATAAATAATAATATTATTATTATTATTCATTTAATTTGCATCATCTCCCTCTTTTTTTATTTTGATCATCTTAATGATTATACTGCCATGAAATATCAAACAAGCAAGCAAAGAACATATTAGTTTACTAACTAGTTAATTTGGTAATATATACAAATGATAGAAGAAAAAGGCCCAGGATTTTTGTTGTTTCCTACCGATTGCCAAGATGTAATGGTAAAATGGATTTCTATAGTTTATTTTCCTATGGTTCTCACCTATGGAAGCCCACTCCAACCCTCGCACCCAGTCCTCGTGGCCCTGCAGTGACATCACCTTATTGAGCTGAAAATTAAATAGGAAATTAAATTTAGACAGTGTGAAAGTAAAAAATAAAAGAGTGTTATGGTTATGACACATCAACTCTCCTATGTGCCGGACAACTTCCATACCTCTCCATTGAACAGCACGTAGATGTGGACCCGAGAGTCGTTGCCCCCACAGGCCAGTATTGGAACTGCAGTACGAGAGTGAACATGATCAGTCCTGAACTAGCAGCACTAAAACATGACAGAGAAGTAAGAATGCATTTTAAACTTGACATTCAGCAATGGAAAACAGAGGGGCTGATCGATTTGCGCTGGATATACGAGAGCGGGGCTGCAAGCGTGTGTTTGTATGAGAGAGAATATTGTTTCAGAGAGAGAAGAGAAAAAGAGACACAGAGAGACAGACAGAGGGACACAGAATGCACGTGTGTGTGTGTGTGTGTGTGTGTGTGTGTGTGTGTGTGTGTGTGTGTGTGTGTGTGTGTGTGTGTGTTGCTCGCTGAGGGCTTACCTCTGCTGCCTGGCAACAGCACCAGAGACACATCCATCATGAAGCCGCTGCCAAATGATAAAGTATGGAGGCACTCAACTGAGGAAGACACGTGCATGTAGAATTAGTGAGCTACACAGCGCCGCAAGTCACTTTGTGAATGCCAGAGGGACACCATTCGACACCAAATCCATTCAATACTTTTAGTATCAAGCACATTTTAAACATCGAGGAATGGAATAAGGACAGGAGGCATTGTTAAATTTAGAGAGGTATGCAAGTGTACAACTCGCCTATCAGAGCACATCATTCATTGATTTTTAAAACAGGCACACACACACACACACACACACACACACACACACACACACACACACACACACACACACACACACACACACACACACACACACACACACACACAGTTTTCACTATGCTAGACAAATGTGGTAACAGCGGTTAATTGGACCATACAGGCCCTAGTAGAAGTTATCAGTCCTATTGAAACAAGTAGACAGTAATGTAGTACCAGTAGGTAACTAACTACTCCTGAACCTTCATTGCCTGAACCACAAGGATCTTACCAGGATAGCGCCCACCAATTTGCGCCGCTATTTAACAGTGGAACAGGTAGGAATCCAATGGGTTTCCCGTACGTGGGGTAACCAGTCGTCCTCTTTTGCCCGGTCATGCCCTCTTTTTGAGACACTTTAAAAAAAATGTGTGGCGGAATTTCAAAATCGTCCGGGATTTTATTAAAG
Source organism: Gadus morhua (assembly GCF_902167405.1). NCBI lineage: Eukaryota > Metazoa > Chordata > Actinopteri > Gadiformes > Gadidae > Gadus > Gadus morhua. The sequence continues at coordinate 21,903,855 of NC_044069.1, forward strand.
CCTCATGTAGTTGAGGGGTTAAGTAGAGCCTTCAGATTGGACGGTTTGACTTACTTAGTCACTGTCATGTTTTGACGGTTATATCTCCCCCGAAAAAATCTCACTCTTAACTCAGTTCAAAACTTGAGAGCCCTGCATGAAAGTCCTGTTAGACATTTGTCTGTTGTCCCTCAGTCACAGATTGAACACCAACCTTTTTCTGTACTACGCGCGCACGCGCACACACACACACACACACACAATGACTGATGCTCTAAAGAGTAACAATGTCTCCCACCTTGTGAACCCTCCGAAAGCCACAGCCTGACGGTGGAGTCGGCTGCAGCTGAAGCCACCAGGATCTGCGTGGGGTCCTCCAGGTAGATGGCGTCCACAGCGGATACTGGACCAGTATGGCCAACACACTCCAGACACTGGCTGAACTGGAGTTGGAACAATAATTATATTAATGTAATGAAATGAAAGCCATGTGTATATTTACAAGATAATATAGTGACAAGTACAACGCATATGTTTACATCTTTTTACTAACGTTATCATCTTTAGTCGCCGCCCACACAATGAGTCTGTTGTCCGAGCCTCCGGAAACAAGATGATTTTCGGGACCTGTAGAAGAGGCAAGTTGTATACTTTATACTTGTCAGGAGGTGTCTGAGTACCTGGTAAGTGCTATCAAAAGAACATGTCTGATTTTTTTTTTCTAAGAACAAAATTCAAACCATGTATACAAAGGACTAATCCGGACAGATAAGTATGCACTCACTGACAGAACATCACGTGTTCCCATTGTAAACAGAGGAGATCACAACTCACCACTGTCATCTCTGTAAACCCACTGGACTGAGTTCACTCTGCCTCGGTGTCCATTTAATACAGCAACAACGTTTCTTTTCTAGAAATAGCCAACACATGTATTAAGACAGGTATATTAGTCACTTACTGAAAGCATAACCCTAATATAACACTACAGTCAGAATACTGGTGGCACTGTCAGACCTATCAGGCTTAGCGAATGTTATTTCTGTATTATTCGACTACCTGTGGACTGTACAAAGCCACTGAGTTACACGTCCCAAAAGCAATTATGCCTCCGCGACCCCATGAAAGAACATTTGGGGTCCTATTTGCACAGCATGCAACATGACATGTTTGCATCACGGGCGCCGCCATCTTGGAAACAACGCTGGTTGGCGTTACCGTAAGTATGGATGTAGCAAGCCCATCTGGGAGAGGAGAGAATACAGCTATTTTCGATACGTGATATGAGTCTTCTGCTAAAATCTCTATTTATGGTTCTTCAAGTATTTCTTCTAGCACTGGTATTATTTTTGATAATATTTAAGAAAACGTTTACAAAACGTTGGCTGCCAACCTTTCCTTCTAGTCAGTGTAATATTAATGACCATCCAGTAGATGGCAGACGATATCAAGAATGTAAAAGAAAGACGCCGATCACGTTAAACTTGGAAATGTAAATCGACTTTTAGTTTTGTACCAGTTGAAACTTCAATATGCCTCATCATCATCACAATGGGTGATACCCCCCACAAAAACCATCCACCCCCATCCCCCAACACACACGCACGCGCGCACACACACACACACACACACACACACACACACACACACACACACACACACACACACACACACACACACACACACACACACACACACACACACACACACACACACACATTTTACATGCCACTGTGAAAAGCGATTATCATGCTACAGCAAATTGCTGCACAGCCATGGGCTCAGGTTACTGGCAGAGACAGAAAAAGAGAGAGGGAGGTTGGAGAAGGTAATGGCAGCTTCATGAATCAGAACTTTCACTATGGATTAGATGCAACTCCTCTTTATTGTTTCGTCTCTCAAGCCTGCGGTTTTTAGATTAATCTGCCGCAGTGAGCTCTGTTCAAATTTCTGAAGAAGCCTACAGGTGAAAAAACTCATCCACGACACATGCCAAAGGATGGAAGAGATGTTGTTGGTATTCACATTGCATTGACCTTAAGCCACCCATACACATGCAGACAGAGCAGCACAGGGCAGGCAGCCCTATGGGGTATCATGGGGAGAACATGATTCTAATCGATGCAATGGAAAGACGACGTGGCCCTGGCTATTATCTTCTGGTAATGTTGGGGCACGATCCTGCTGGGGGTCAGCCTGGAGCAGCAGACCAGCGTGGTGGCAGATGGGGCAGGGAAACAGACACTCACTCACTTCACACTGTCCAGACACTTGGGGCGGCATGTGGCTCAGGAGGCAGAGCGGGTTGGCTGGTAACCGGAAGGTTGCTGGTTCGATTCCCTGCTCCTCCTAGCTGAGGGTTGAGGTGTCCCTGAGCGAGACGCCTCACCCTGACTGGTCCTGACGAGCTGGCTGTCGCCCTGTGTGTGTGTGTGTGTGTGTGTGTGTGTGTGTGTGTGTGTGTGTGTGTGTGTGTGTGTGTGTGTGTGTGTGTGTGTGTGTGTGTGTGTGTGTGTGTGTGTGTGTGTGTGTGTGTGTGGCAATATTGTAAAGCGCTTTGAGTGGCCACTGGTTAGAAAAGTGCAATATAAATGCAGTCCATTGGCCATTTATTTCAACCAGTGCGGAGTTGGAGGGCATTCAAATTACTATGCCTGTCAATGGTCTTGTCATGTCATGATGGTATAAATTAACGATCATTGAAAATTAAATCAA
>NC_044069.1:21916548-21936548 GCF_902167405.1 Gadus morhua
CTCTGTTTTGCCTCTGACATTCAGGTTAGCTCAGGCCTTTACCCTAATAGTCATTCGCCTCTTCAGATTTTCTCTGGCAGTAGAATGCTCTGTCACTGGCCTTGAAGGCCAACAAAGTATTGGCTCTGTAATCCCGGCTGGGAAGGACGGGGGTGTTTGATAAAGTATTGATTCAAGTGTTTCCTGTACTTCTTACCAGAGCGGAGCGAAAGCGCAAAATAGTCTCATTTTTCAAAGTCTCCCTTCCTGTTCCTGCTCCGTGTCGTTTGGGGAAATAACAAAAATAAAGTTATTTCACCGGATAGTTGAAATGCCGCTACATCCGCAAAAAGCATTTGAGCGTTTTGACAGCAAAATTATTCTTTCCTAATCTCTTATGCACACGCCCCAAGTATTCCCGTAGAGTCTTGAATAAAGTCCAGTCCAATAAATGTCACAAGCGTTTCCTGTCTCTGTCTATTAAAGAAACGAAAGTGATCCGGACGCCACTGAGACCCGTGCCAGGCTCACCGGTGATCTGGCGGCTACCCTCTGGCTCCCCGGGTCCTCTATTGGCATGTTGGAGCCCCACTGAGGCCCACTGAGGGGGTCCTTCCAGGCCTCGGGCCAGGCCTTGGCATGGTCGTCTCATGATCTTTCCCAGTCGTATCGTCTGTCTGCCTCACCGACTTTCGCATTCATGTTCAGTGCTGTTGTGAGGGTGAGAGATCCCCTGCCATGCCTTCACTAGTACCCTTTTCCTGGTTTTCTCATCACTTTCTATGGTATAAGTCATTTCACGGGTTTTGTGTAATTTGATGGCCAGGCGAGTAAACAGAGACAGGAGAGCAGTTTGATTGAAGAAGACATTTAATCACAAAGCAACCCTCTGTGAATGAAGCATATGACCACAGGTCAATATCCAACCTGGGTCGCTACAAGCCGTACTGCCATATGATCTGGGCTTCTACACAGATGGCATATCAATCAGAATACCAATAAGCATATCAATAATATACTTACAAGAAAATCCTCTCGATGAAAGGAAAGATACAAGACAAACAGGGATGTATCAAAGCAGGGCCGAGGCTGTGTTTTGGCAGCAGAGAGGGACTCTGTGTTAATTCGGAGGGAGTCATGTGCTCGGAGCCCCACATATATTAGATAATGAATGTGTATCTGGAGCATGCTGGGTGCAGGAGTTCAGTCCTTATCGGCCCCTCATACCAACATGATGAATGAACAGTGAGCACTATGTGCTCTCAGGCAGGAGGATGGAGATAAGACCCTCCAACCCCAGTGACGCTCTCTCTCCCCCCAACGCTTGTTCTTTCTCTCTTAGGCTCTCTCCCTGCTCTCTCTCTCCCTCTCCATCGCTTGTTCTTTCTCTATTAGTCTCTCTCCCTGCTCTCTCTCTCCCCATCACTTGTTCATTCTTGCTAAGTCTCTCTCTCCCCATCACCTGTTCTTTCTCTCTTAGGGACCTATTTTAACCGTCTGAAACGCAAGTGAGATGCGCGAAACGCAAGTAGCTTTGTGGGCGGATCGCTGTTGCTATCATACCGGTGGATAAATGACACGAAAATGGGTTGGTCTGAAACCCGTAGGTGTGTTTTGGGCGTAACGTGCAACAAATCAATGAGAGTTTCATCTCCAATCCCCTTTAAGAGCCAGCGCATTTGACATTGACAAGTTGATATTTTGACAGCGTGTTTGCAGTCTACGCTGACCGCATGAATTTCAAAATTCAAATGGCTCAGTTTATGGCCAAATAATGGGCCTAATTCACAAATAGAATAGCTTTTTCTTCTACAACTTCAGAAACTGAGTCGTCATGTAAATTCATAATATGCATGTGTCCCCCCGTCACTATACATTGCCATGGACTGTATTATGCCGTATGTGCTTAGTTTGCGTGTGTGATGGGTGCACATATGCGCGCCAAGCATCATCCATATTCATTCATTCTTTTAAACACTCACTCGCGGTAAAACTATGTTTTCTCGCGATCAAATACTAATCAATCCTAAAAGTTATGGGCTTAACGCTTACCAACGCTATTTCATGGTCGAATTAGGCCTATTATTTGGCCTTAAACCATCGTTAGGTTCAAATGCGCTCAAGGATCTTAAAGGGGATGGGGGATGGAACTGTCATTGGTTTATTGCATCTTACGACCAAAACACACCTACGGGTATTCAGACCAACCCATTTTAGATTTTAGATGCAAGAGTCATTTATCTCCCGTAATAAAAACAACACCCCAGAGATCCACCCAAAAAAACTACTTGCGTTTCACGTTTCATACTTGCGTCTCAGAACGTTAAAATATCGCCCACAGCCTCTACCTGCTCCCTCTCCCCCATCGCTCGTTTTTTCGCTTCAGTCTCTCTCCCTGCTCTCTCTCTCCCCATCGCTTGTTCTTTCTCTATCTTTGCATATATTTCTTGCCCACAACAAGGGGGACAAAGGTGATTGAGTCATGTCATTCTCATTCCATTAGGTCCACTGGATGAACCTGAGATGTTTAATGCAGCTCATCCTCAATCTGTCTTGTGTGCATAGCGTCTTAACCAACATTGTTGTTTGCTGGAACATGGTAGGACGGAGCACGTCCTCATCTTCTGGCCTCGATGTGTTAATGGCTTCTTTGGACAGCTTTGAACTCCTCTGGTCTCCGTGAGGACACAGATGAAAAGGAGCCTTCGAAGAAGGTTCCTCGTATTATGAATGGTCTGGATGTAAAAATGACAGATAAGGTTTGCAGAATTAGATCTTTCTGCGTCTTACCGTTACCGGGCAGATGATTCATATTAGGCCCCGTCCACACGGAAACTATTTTTTTGTGAAAACGCAGAAGTCTTGTACGTCTGGGCCGACCGTCCAGACGGATCCAGCGTTTTCTGGGCCTGAACACACACTTTTTTTAAAAACCAGGTCCCAGGGTGAATAAGATATAAAAAAAGTCCCTTTTCATGTAAGGATTCGTGTGTACACCGGATACGCAAACGATGACGTCATCACCCCCCCCCAGCTGGGCAACGTTAGAGTTAATCTTTTTGCTTTGATTTGATTTGTATTATTTGGGTAGCTTTAAATTCAGCCCCTTGGTCAATTGAATCACTTACTGTACATTAAAAAGTATTTTCTGCTCAATCTACTAGGTTTAACAACTGCTTTCTCCTCCTCAACTACAGCGCGCAGGCTTGATGCTCATGCTTCGCATCGTCTTCTTCATTTTTTGGTGGATAACAAGCGCCATACATCGGCCTTGAATATGTACTACTGCGTTTCTACAGCTCGATGAGTTTTCGCATTGAGTCCGTCTTTACGGAGATATTCCTGAAACGCTGCCAAGGAAAACCTAGTTTTCGCCTGTGTGGAAGGGGCCTTAGGAGAGTGTTGAGTGAGTGTTGTGACTCGAATCACCCCTATCTTTCCACTCCCTGTGACAGGCGCAACATTTTCTATTTTCCTAGCCTCTAGTTTTCGTGTGTGACCATGTCTCTCACACTTCCCCGCTCATGTTCTCGCTTTAAACCACCCCCGCACTTCAGCCGTCCTTTTTCACCCTCTTCATTATGCAGCCCATTGAAACCTTAGCCCGGGCCAGTGGTGAGGCCCTTTGTAAAGGAAAAGCCCTTGCCCTCTCCACCCCTCTCAGGCTTCAGTCTTCTTCTAGCTCTCATTCTTATGTTGTTCCCTGAGACATTAAGCCGTCGCACTGACCTTTAGACCACTGGGGCGGACGGGGTTCTGATAGCGGGCCCATTCATGATCCTCCAGGGTTATGGGGAGGCTAGCCTCGATGCCAACGTCCAATCCCCAAGATTGCGTGCGGAGGTGATGGTCCTCCTGATACAACCTGCTACTCAAAGCCATGCCGATGCAGTGTTGTTGTGACAATGCCTCGACGACAAAAATTACCATGAAAATGGAGAGATTGGAGCTTCTGAAAAGCTCCATCTCGGTTCAATTTGAGCTTAAAAGGTATGTTGACAAGGATCTCGTTGTTCAATTCAAAGTCCTGCTCATGGGGGAATTCTTTTTTGGCTATGTTTTAAATTTAAATTGGACAGCACTCTGGGGAATTTATCCTGAGTGATCCTCATGCAGAATGAGAAGCACCAAAAAAGTTTCTACAAAATGAAAGAAGCTGTTCAATCGCCTTCAGAAGTTTCCCGAGCACAGTCCTGCCTTTTGCTCCCCCCATGTGAGTTTTGGCCCTCAACTCTTCCTCTTGAGTCTAATTAGTTCCATCAATCAAGCCCTTAACCCCCCCCCCCCCCCCCAACACACACACACATACACACACACACTCAAACACTCCCTCTTCAGCAGTCAATAGTGTCATGTCAGGCTAATAACAAAGTGTAAGTGAATGTGTACCATGAACTCCTACTCATTTGTGCAATATAGAGCGAAGGAAAAGTTTACACCTGGCTTAACCAGTCGGATTTGACAGGATAATATTTGGTATTTCATATAAGGCTATGTGAAGGGGGCTAGGATCATCATCACATTAGAAGTGTGTTTCATTTTGCCTGTTTAAGTCTTGAAACCTATTTTACTATCAGAATGTGTTGAACCAAAAAGCTCAATATTCCTCATTATAAAACGTTTTGAGAATTTGATGTTGTATAAAGCATCAACTAATCACCGCAACATTTAGGCAGATTTATTAGCTGGTTCCAAATAAAAAAAAGAGGATTAAAGGATTTAGATTAGTTATTTCACTCTTCTAGAACAACCTAGTCCTTTGGGCAAATCAGCTAACTGCAGTGGTTTAAAGGCTGGATAATCCTCATTCATCCAGCCTCCATCACAATAACAGATATATAAACTTTACCTCCTGCAATTATCCGCTGAATGGAAAAATGTTAACCCGAGATGTCTTGATTCTATGACGTATAAAGCACAATCAAAGCCTATTGCATCCAGTAGAGGATACGAAAAATATGAACACCCTTTTGCACATCTTCTGATAATCCCAAACCATGGCAAACAGTTATTGACGCATCATCCAATTCTAGCCACACACTGTGTCTTTTCTTGGAATGTATTTATGCATACTTCTGCTACTACTACAACTAATCCCAGAGCTACGCAGTACGTACCGGAGTGGCCCGCACATCTGCAAATTTGCCATCACAGTCATTGCACGTGTCGTTTGCACAAATTTTCCCCAACGGAAAGCTTCTTTTATTGTGATCAGAGGAAGAAGGAGTGGTGCTCTTCCTTTCCCCTAGAGTTTCCCAGCACTGCTGGAAGCGGGGTGCTGGTGACGGTGTCGGCAAGAGTGAGTGTCCCACCCCACACAGACCGGGTGGGTTCACATCATGTCACCCTCTGTATGGGTGGCTTGAGCTGCCGCAACCAGACAGCTGGGGGTCCGTACACATACACACACACACACACACACACACACACACACACACACACACACACACACACACACACACACACACACACACACACACACACACACACACACACACACACACACCATGCCACCATCAAGCTGCTATACTATTAGGGGTAAACTTCCACTCCCACCCATTCTATAAATACACGTTTTATTTTTGTGACAATGCTTCGGGGGTTGGATGAGGGTGAACGTCTGGTAGTTTTCCCGGGAGCGTGAAGGCCTTTGGAGGCCTTGCCCCCAGCGGCTGGTGGGATTGTGGGACTGTTTCAGTATGTGCGGTGGCTAATTGGGATAACATACAATGGATATCTATTCATGGCCACAGCCCGGGCTTTCTCCCCCTTTGTGTTTGGATTGGACTGGCTGTGTATTTGGACCGAAGGGGCTTTGGGCGCTGGAATGTGGTGTTTTGGTGGGGGGGGGGGGGGGGGGGGGGGGGGGGGGGGGGGCTGGGTTTGAGCCCTTTAGGAAACAGAGTTCGGCCGAACACTAGACAACATTGGCGTGTTGTGTAGTAAAAACATGTTCCATATCCCCCTCTGCTAGAGTGTGTGTGTGTGTGTGAGATTCTTCCAAGGGGAAGTATGTGACGAGACGCATTCCATAGTGAAGCAGCCTGTCGGCAGGGCGCTGGTGGTAGTGAAGGGGTGTGTGAGAGTGTTTGTGTGTGGGTGGGTGTGTGCTGGGGTGTTAAGAGTTCCCCCAGGGGTCTTGTTTTCACTCTCTAGCGTGTGTGTGTGTGTGTGTGTGTGTGTGTGTGTGCGCGTGTGTCAGTCTGTCTCGCTTCGATTTTTATGAGGGGCTGGAATGCATCCAAGAGCTCCCAGGCCCCTTACCCCATACACACAGACACACACACACACAAACAGAGACACACACACACACACACACACACACACACACACACACACACACACACACACACACACACACACACACACACACACACACACACACACACACACACACACACACACAGACACACACATAGACACAGACATCAAGACAGACAGACAGACAGACAGACATACAGACAGACAGACAGACAGACAGACAGACAGACAGACAGACAGACAGACAGACAGACAGACAGACAAATACACACAGACACACAAAGACACAAACAGAGACACACACACGCACACACACACACACACACACACACACACACACACACACACAGACACACACATAGACACAGACATCAAGACAGACAGACAGACAGACAGACATACAGACAGACAGACAAATACACACAGACACACAAAGACACAAACAGAGACACACACACACACACACACATAGACACAGACATCGAGACATAGAGACACACAGACAGACAGACAGACAGACAGACAGACAGACAGACAGACAGACAGAAAGACACATACAGACAGACACAGATAGACACACACATACAGACACGCGAATACATTCACATACACACTCACAAGCACACACAATACACACACATAGACACACACACAGACACACAAATGTCTTACTGTTCCATCAGGGAGATAACGGCTCCTCCATTGACCACAAGCATTCCTGGGTTTGTTGATGCGTGACGCAGCGCACATCATGGATGTACTCAATCACAAGGCGTCCTTTCTTGTGAAGTGTGTTAACAGCACACCTCTCCAGAACATATTCTCTCTGAACCTGATCGGTTGTCTGGTGGTTTGTTTCGTGTTTCTGACTTCCACACTGAACAATCATTTTATCTTTGCAACTATATTTATTAAAAAGAAAGGCTTTATTTTATATAGTTTTGGTATTGGATCTTAGCAATGCGGATATCCTCCAGTACCCCTGTGTTAGCTTACCCGACTGACACCCGACACCAGTCGGCTTTTAGCTTTAGAGCATTCCAATAGCGAGAGACACGTGATATTGCCCTTTGAGCATCAATAGGTAACAGTGACAATGGCATGTCTTTTTGTTATCACTTTTGGCTCCCGTTCCACTCACTCACCTATTACCTTCTCATACCTAGCCAATGCTACGGACTCTTCATGAGCTCAGGTACTCACGTGCATCCAAAACCCTTAGCGTCCTCCAACAAGTCTAGCTAGCGGCGTGGGAAACTGCCGTTGAACTCGAGCTAAGCCCATTTCACACACTGTTCACCGCACGCTATTATTTATCCATTACTTGTAATTAGGAGTCACAGAGACGGATGGAATGTTTTGGGCTGTTGGCAGCCTGTGAGGATTATCCTGCTGTTGGACTTCAAGTAATTACCTAGTCATCGACCACAGCTTAGAGTTCAGGCGACCTAGTCGGACCTAGTGCTCCGAAATCACTGCATAGTTGAAGCATGTCTTTGAGAAGGTGTGCTTGTGTTACTATTATTGCACTCAAGACAAACACACCAGGGTTTGAGTTTTGTGTCATAGTCATGATGAGTCCATTGTATCGATGCAGTGATGAGGAAGAGCATTTCACAAACCAACCCAACTGGAAAAAAGGGTGCGCGGGCTAATCAGGGAAATCAGAACTGGAAATTATAATTCTGTTCAATTATGCGTTGTGTTTACCTCGATTTCTCTGGGGAAAACCCAAGCAAAATGGCTACTTGAAAATGTGGCGCTGTTGAACAAAGTGCGTGATGAGGATGATGATAATGATGATGATGGCAGTGGATGGAGAGAATGCGCGCTCCATAATTGTCTTGATTAGTTCAGGGCTGTGCCGCCGCTGGCTTACTGTTTTTTTATCTGAACACAGCTGGGTTTTAATTGTCCCGGAGGCGCCGGATCTCCGGGACAAGTATTCGACTGCATGGACACTCCCACGGCCCCTGAGGCCCCTGGGAACCCGCTCGGCACAGGCTCATCAATCTCACCTGGCAGCCCAGGAAGATCCTCACGGCGATAAGTTTGGGAGAAGGCGTGAGGCAAGACAATGGGGCTTCAACGGGAGGCCCGAGTCTGTCCTCCCGTTTCAAGTGGATTCATATCAAATTTCCGTTGGCCCAATCCACCCCCCCCCCGAACTTCAGAACTACAGAGGGAAGAATCAAAGAAGAGAGTGAGGTAGCAGGAACATAAGGTCGAGCAATGCCTTGGGCAACGCTGTATTTTCTTTCAAAAGGAAAGGAAAAGTTTGATTTGTTACTTTACTTTACTTCAAGGTGTCTCTCTTGACCATGAATCAGTTCCCAAGGTGAGCTTTGAGGGTTGGCTTCTATGACAGCGTGAGCTTCGTCAGTATGTCTTCAGTTGTTAATTGCAGAGGTACTGTTTGGAAGCCCCGTCTGTCGAGAAGTTGTTCGTCCTCAGTCCTTTGCTGTATCTTGTAGCAGTAACTCATACTCCAATTCCACAACTGCATATTTCATTCCAGAGGGAGCAAAAAAAGTCAATCAGATCCGTCAAATGAGCTTGGGCATCAGTATCCATACGAGGGATTTCTTATTTCCAAGCAAACCTAAAAAGTTCAAAACTTTTCCATCGACTTGTACTAGAAGAGCGTTTATTACAGAAAAAGCCCCACGAGATGTAACGGATACCTAATCAATGCCCTGTTAAACTTCCTTGACAAATAGAACACCAATCATAGCATTGTAAAAGAGCTTACGTATTCATATTTCGGTACTGGCACCAATCTACCCATTTGAAATACTTCGTAACAAAGAGCTCACTGTAGCCTAGGGGTATGACTGTGTGTGTGTGTGTGTGTGTGTGTGTGTGTGTGTGTGTGTGTGTGTGTGGTGTGTGTGCGTGTGTGTGTGTGCTTGTCTGTGTGTGTGTGTGTGTGTGTGTGTGTGTGTGTGTGTGTGTGTGTGTGTGTGTGTGTGTGTGTGTGTGTGTGTGTGTGTGTGTGCGTGTGTGTGTGTGCGTGTGTGTGTGTGTGTGAACCCTGGTGTATGTTTACAGGTGGGTGGAGGAGACCTCATCTGCATTGCAAGCCTGTCTGAAGTAGGGCTGGGCGATAATCGAATTTAAATCGCGATTTCGATTTCTAGCGTCAACCGATCACAAAATTAACATAATCGAGTTTTTTGATATATCTATTTTTTTTTTTTGTTATGTTTTATGTTTTATAGAAAGGGCAGAACAGCTGGATACATATCTGTATGTTATTTTGGATTGGAACAATTTCTTTTTGACCATTTTGTGTATTTTCTTAAGGCAAAATTTCAAAGTTCTCAGTTACAACGTTTTTTTTAGGAGAGACATGCTGAATAAATACATTATGTTTTCAAACTCAAAAATAATCGTTTGAATAATCGTGATTTCAAAGTTTGACCAAAATAATGGTGATTATGGTTTTTCCCATAATCGAGCAGCCCTAGTCTGGAGCACTGGTACCTTTCTTTTGATAGAACACCTTGTTGGATTATAGGTTTTTTCTGTAAAACTTTGAAGTTGGATGAAAATGTGCTGTTCTGTCAGGCCTGTCGTCGGGCTGTCTCGCCTTGTGCTTCGGCGCACAACAGAGGAAGAGGAGGAGGGTACGAGGGTTGACAAAATATGTCATAACCCTGACGTTTACATTTTCTTTGACTGCTTTGTGAAAACATTGTTCTGACAGCGTGCTGAGATTCTGTTTCTGTCGCCCCCTATCGCCCCCTCAAGGCTGTAATTAGCCAATGTCAGCTTAATGATGCACGGGATTCCTCATGTTCACTTTTGAGGTAGCTGCTTTTCCCTTTAGTGATATTTTACACACAGAATTCATCAGTTTGACCTGCCATTTGAAGAAGGATCAGTATATCCAAGTTTATGTTGAGTCATTGTGTTTTCTATCCACTTGCTAAAGTTTTTGGTGCTGAAGTTCTGAGGTTTTCCACACAGAATTGGAAAGAAGAAGACTCATTTGTATTCGTCTGGCAGTGGGTGCTGGCCATTCCAGCTGCATTGTCTGGTGAACGCCCCCTCACTAGATACTAGGGTTGAAACCTTCTGCTGGTTATTTAAAGCCTGCATTCCCGTGGAATATATATGTTCCACCAAACAACCATTGCTCTATTTCCCCTGCCACAGGCTGCTTTTCTTTGGTGTTTCATAATAGTTGCTTGCGTTTTTGGCCTCTATGATAAGGCACTATATTTTTTGTGCTTTTGTTTTGTTCGTGTCCAAAGAAAAATAGGCCTCTATTTTTTTCTTCATAACAGCAACACAACAACCACAACAACACAACAACAGCAGACTTTACCCAGCAAATCAGACATGCCCTAGATGTTGACATGTGATCCACATCCAACCCACTTTCCAATCAACTGAAATCATTCAGCTCTGTATTCATCATGGGTCACAATTAGAGATGTCTGATATTATCGGCCCACCGATATTATCGGCCCGATATTAGCATAAAAATGTAATATCGGTCAATATCGGTATCGGATTTTTTTTGCCTTAAAACCGATTTTTTTATTTTTATTTTTTTATTTTATTTTTTTATTTATAGCTCAAATAAATGTTTTCAAAATTGTGCAGTACAGTGCACATTGTAATTGACTCATATTTGTGCATTTATTCAATTAAGGTTATTGAGTTTTAGTTAAAGAAACATACTGCTATGTTGCACATAGTTGTTCAGGTACAATGTTTTATCATTTGTGAAGTCAAGTTTGCCCTATTTGTTGTGGGCATTGTCAAGATTATCTCAGGGAGAGTGTAATCCAAACTGTTGTCTGAGACCATTAAAAAAATAAAAATAAACATGGCACTTTTCCCTTAAATTAAGTTGAAGTATTTTTCTTATTTTGCACAGACAATGTTAACATTTGGAAAGCCTTGTTGGATTCAAGAATGCATCCAGTGGGGCATCACAATAACATTAAGCATGTTGTGTTAATTCCACAACAGGAGATATGTAATGTTACCTAAATTAGGTTTGAGGAAAAATAAATAACCCAAATATCGACATCGGTATCGGCTGATATCGGAATCGAAAATTTAGAGTTGGACAATATCGCATATCGGATATCGGCAAAAAAGCCAATATCGGACATCCCTAGTCACAATGCGTTGCTTCCGGAGCTCACTCTCGTACCTTGATTAATTGAAGTCACAGTGACATGAGAATTAATTAGTATTTTTTAAACCCCCAAGCCTAAAACAAAAATATAAAAAGTTTTGAAAGGACGAAAACTACATTGGCTAACCACAAACAATCACCCTAGTGTCGAGTTCAGCAGCAGACTGAACACTGCTCCTCCAGGGCAGGTTTTTGTCTGATTTACTGCTAGCCCTCAGTCATGGTTAACCAAATAAGCACGGACGCATGACTCATAGTGTTTATCTACCCCCCCCCCCCTGGCAGACCAACTCGCCCACACCACACAACCTCGTCTTCAAAGAGAAATCGCAACGTTTATCTCAACATTTTTGGTCACGGCAGGTAACTTCTGAGGAGGTGCACAGTGGCGGGTGGATAGAGTTACAACAATAGGAGTTTTGAATATGCAGCCCTGCTGTCACAGATGCCAGCTAAGAGAAAGAAAAGCGCCTTGCCAGGTAATGACCACAGCAGATATAGGACAAGAGTGGGGATGCAGAGCTTCAGGTGTTTCCCTGAAGTCTTCCCACAGAGTCTCAGGATTTAGATTCTTCGTTGTTTCTAGACTTGCCATCTGTGGTGCTCTTATGGTACCTTGAGGCTGCATTAAGTCCACTAACCTACCACACACACACACACACACACACACACACACACACACACACTCACACGCACACGCACACACACACGCACACGCACACACACACACACACACACACACACACACACACACACACACCAAGATACACAAACACACACACACACACACACACACACACACATACACACCAAGATACACAAACACACACACACACACACACACACACAAAAGCACACACACACACCTAGATATGCACCCGCACACACACACACACACACACACACACACACACACACACACACACACACACACACACACACACACACACACACACACAACTAGAAACGCACACACAAACACACTCACACCTAGATACACAGTCACACGCACATAGATATATGCAATCACACACACACCTAAACATACACGCGCACACACCTGGACACGCACGCACACATACACCTCCACACACACACACACACACACACGCACACACACACACACACACACACACACACACACACACACACACACACACATACACACCAAGATACACAAACACACACACACACACACATACACACCAAGATACACAAACACACACACACACACACAAAAGCACACACACACACCTAAATGCACCCGCACACACACACACACACACACACACACACACACACACACACACACACACACACACACACACACACACAACTAGAAACGCACACACAAACACACTCACACCTAGATACACAGTCACACGCACATAGATATATGCAATCACACACACACCTAAACATACACGCGCACACACCTGGACACGCACGCACACATACACCTCCACACACACACACGCACACACACACACACACACACACACACATCTAGATGCACACACAAGCACACAAGCACACATAAACATGCACACCCTTCCTCTCTCTCTTACAGTACACATGCTATGGCCCTCGCCCACTCCCCCTTCCCCTCCTGTCTCTCTCTCCCCCCCCGAGGTGAGGACTACTCCCAGCCGTCTGCCCGCAGGGCGAGGCCCAGGTCAGGCCAACCTAGAGGCCTAGCCCAGAGCCCCAACCCCCGTCTCTGCTCACACCCGCCTGCTTTGGGGGGAAATGAAATCTGTCGTACACACACGCTCCGCAGCAGAGCAGGTCAGACCCGGTCAGAGTGACCCCCCCTCCCGGGGTCCCTGTGGCTCCCGAGAGGGGGGCTCGCTCAGTCGACTCATTTCCGATTCAAACCTTTTCCCATTACCTCTCTGACAGCCAGGATTGAGCACCGGGGGCATGGAGACAGCCTACCCTCCCCTCACATACACACATACACACACACACACACACAAACACACACACACACACACATGCACACTTTCCGCTTTGCACTTTTAAGACCAGGGCTTTATGAAAAGAAAGTGCTACATTTTTTACTGCAGCCTATTGAAACGGTAAGTCCAGCCGAACCACTTGGCCAAATAGCCAGGATCGACGCTCCTCTTCATTTAAAACGCTCACTAAAGACTAATGAGGACCACTCTGAGGGCAGGATGAGACTCTAACCACTGCATGATTACAAACAAAGTGAAGTTTTATTGGTTCTTTATTTGACACTGAATAAAATATTGACCGGGATTTATTGGTTTGTTTACCAAGGGCCCCATGGCCTAGTAGTCGTTACATGTCGGTCCATGTAGATTTAAAGCTAATTTCCTCTTCCTATAATTTGCCCGAACTCGGTACCAACAGCCTCCGGGGAACCCTAGACGCTAGCTAATAGAGGCTTCAAGGCATTTGGCATTTAAAGTATGGAAGGCCATTAGAGGCCTTAACGTCCTGGAAATGTTGCGTTAACAAGATCATACCCTGTGTGTTAACACGGAGAGTTTGGTTGCATTAACACAGAATGTTTGTACGTGTTTACTCAACAAACATCGACATTTTAACAAGATTAACTTACATTAAGATGTCTAATTTTTGCAGGAAAGACATGAAGAGAAAGTTTGACGTGCCATCGACAAGTTTCTTTAAACGTCAACGTCCCCCGCTTGAAGTTTAAATTGCCTCCTTCTAACTCTGGCTTATGCTGCATAGCCAACATCTCCTTTACGATATACATTGGTGCCTGTAACGAGTGCCTATCACATTCCACATTAGTTATTTATGCACAACATTAGTAATTCATATAAACGTAGTCCCTTGCGTTGTTGATCATTGATACACCCCTAGTCATGAATATGAATGACTGATTCAAGGTCATTCAAGGTCACTCATTGGCCACAACTGGAAAATGTACCCTAACTTGTCAATTCTGATTAAAGTGACGTATGCCGCAATTTGGGCACGTAAGTGTTGTATTAACATTCAAATATATGCAAATATATATGCCAAAATGCAGCCGTATTATGAGCTGTGTAGGTTACATGTTAATCTTTTGAGTGGTCCATTTTGCCATGTTAAGGCGTATGTCCCCAGACAGTTTTTTCCCCCGTTTGCGCACCCTTATCCGGGGCAATCCGGTGCCGGCCTGTTGATCGCTCTTTCGTACCCTGCATCCCGTTGCTCCTCTAGAGCTGCAGCGGCCTCCCGCAGCAGCTCCGCGACCGCGACCAAACCTGGCACAATGCATAGGAATAGAAAGGCATAGAAAATAAAGTGCAAAGTACTAGGTCGTGGATGATCAGCTGGTTTGACGAGGAAGTGACGTAGTTCCCGCCAGACGCGATTGGCTGATACGTTTTGAAAAACGCTTTGCAAAATCTTTTGCAAAGCGCTTTGCATAATCTTTTGCAAAACTTTTTGCAAAATCTTTGGCAAGGTGTTTTGTTGATTGAAATGTAATTTGAATTTCGCAACACACAGAGCGTGGCGAAGTGCATTGAAATCAAGGGAAGCTATAGCTTTTCAATTTGAATAAAGGAACTCCAAAAATTTTATTTTTTTTATTTATTTATTTATTATTCTATTTTCATTGTTATAACTTTTGCAAATTACATTGAGGATTTCCTTGTCACTTTGCATATTAAAATACACTTTGAATAACATATTTACAAATTTACTAAACAAACATTATTCAATTGCAAAATGAATTTTCAATTGCATAATGTAATGACTTATTGAATTGCAAATTGCATTGCCATTTGAATTTTGCTACATATATGCTTCCATACAAACTTGTTCCACGTGTTAACATGCAAAATCCGGTCGACTTACTCCAACATTTCTGAAACTTTATTTGCTGTAATGGCGTTTCGCATTGCAGCAATTTTCAGCCTCGCAAAAATACTGATCGCTCGCCACTTTCGTCTCATGCCGTGACAAAAACAATACAAAAGAGTGGGTCGGTCGTTTGGCATTATTACAAAAAGGATCTAAAGGCATCCAATTATCCAAGTACAGACTCAGCACGGTGTGGCGTTGGTGCAGGTCCAGCCTTTAAAAGGCCCTGTCGCCAAGCCCTCAGGGAGCTCCACCCAGAGAGGGGAGGACAGGCGAACTGGAGGTTAAGTCTGGGTTCATCCCTCTGTCCCTTCCCTTGGAGTGGCAGTAGCTCAGGAGGTAGAGCGGGTTGGATGGTAACAGGAAGGTTGCTAGTTTGATCTCCTAGCTGATCGAGGTGTCCCTGAGCAATACACCTCACCCTTCCTGCTCTGGGCCGGGAGGTGTAGCGTCCCCTGTCTGTATAAGCTGTAGTAAGGATTCATGATGGTTACCCACCACTTCCTATTCTTCGCTGCTAAGCGAGCACCAAGAAAGATTTCACCTGTGTTTTCGCAAAAAAATTGAAACAGTGTTTAAGCTGTTGCTAACCCTCTGGAAAAGCGCCTCAAATGAAATAAAGTTGTGAATACACAACTTTATGATGCAGGGCCTGTATTAACAACTTGTGCACGTTGTCACTCTAGACAAAGAGTCTCTCTCTCTATTTTTATTTTTTTGAACAACAGAGAGGAATTTAAAAGGCCGGGCGTGTTAAGGCTGTCGGGCGTCTGGGTTTCCTCTAAGTGACACACGTTTTCCCGCGTTGACGCGTACTGTCTCTGCGTGTTCGCAGAGGGGTCACCGCGGCAGTTAACGCGAGCGTCTCCATTTATTTTCACCACACGCTCCTGGGAACGTCTCCTTCCCCTTCCCTGGGCTGAACCCTCCAGTCCCTCTATCTGCTTCCTCTTTTATATTTACTTCTGCCTGTCTCTCTTTCTTTCTCCCCAGCCACCTCATGCCCTGAGAATCGCAGGGGCAGGAATGAATGAAAAGAGGCATTGTACTCGGCTGAATGGAAGCTGTGTGTGTGTGTGTGTGTGTGTGTGTGTGTGTGTGTGTGTGTGTGTGTGTGTGTGTGTCTGTGTGTGTGTGTGTGTGTGTGTGTGTGTGTGTGTGTGTGTGTGTGTGTGTGTGTGTGTGTGTGTGTGTGTGTGTATGTGTGTGTGTGTATGTGTGTAAAAAGATTACTCGCCAGGATTCGCTGTTCGCAGAAGGTGTGTCTATGTTTGTGTATTTCTTTTTGGTTTCCCGATAGTGTGTTTGTGTGTGTGTGTGTGTGTGTGTGTGTGTGTTTGTATGCACTTATGCTCACACACACAGGTCTGTGTTATTTACAGTGCTGCGCTGAACTAACTCGTGCATGATGTCAATATCCTAGGTATGCGACTCCACGTTTGCCCCAGAGAAGAAGGCACGACTTAACTCTCTGCACATTGACTGACCACCACCATATGTCCACTTCTTCAAATGAGAAAGTGGAACGCACACACAAACGCACACACAAACGCACACAACGCACACACACGCACACACTCTTCTGTTGCAATATCATGTGTACGTGCTGAAGCAAGTCTTGCGGGGTTGATTTTGTTTTAAAACTCAAATCGTATTAATTATTGAACGTTCTGGATGGTTAGCCCTATTTAGCGATGACTAATCCCAAAAACAATGTCACCCCAGTCATCCAGATATCCCTCTGCAATGCATGGCAACAGGCCTCCATCTTACTTATTCAGTGTCCTAAAACATAGGAAGGACTGTGGCTTCTTTCAGTGAGTGTAAACCAAGGCAGACAGAAAAACACAGACGGCAAATCTTTTTCCTTTTATTTGGACAACTAGTAAGATCTCAGTGGTGCTCGGGTGGTGAAGTACTTCAAACGCTCTGACTTCTGGGGGGAAAAACCCAAACAAAGACCATACTGTGACCGTCACCGTCTCCCTATCCTAGTTATGCACCCAGCCCCTCGCGGTGCACACGGTCCATCGCAGAACCCGACCCATGTTCTAGTGTTGTGGGTGTAGATGTCCCCCCCCCCCCCCCCCCCCCCTCCTCTCTTCACCCTAGTCTGTCAATAATAAAGAGAGCACTCACGCAAGTTATCTTTCCACGTTAAGTGTGTCTGGTGCTCAAGTAACACCACTCACCTGTGACCCACTCGTGTTGTGTGTTACTGCTGTGTCTGAGTGCGACGGGTGCATTAAACCCGCTGGGGGGTATTCTCCTGGATGGACGTTTGCCAGTGCTTCACGTGGGTCCGTCCATGTGTTTCAGATGTCAGCGCTGATCGCAGAGATAAAGACTGACGGCCAAGCAATGCCCTTTTCTATCTTTCTCTATCTATATCCGGCTGTCTGTCTCTATAAATCTCTGTCTCTCATTCTCTATCTCTCTCTGTCTCTTCCACTCTCTCTTTCTGTATCTCATTGCCCCGCTACCACTCTCTCTTTCTCTCTCTTTCTTTCGCTCTCTCTCATTCGTCTCTTTGTTAGTCTCTTGCTTGGTCTCTCTATTTCTCTCCCTACCACTCTGATGCTCTCTCTCTCTCTCTCTCTCTCTCTCTCTCTGTCTCTCTGTCTCTCTGTCTCTCTGTCTCTGTCTCTCTGTCTCTGTCTGTCTCTCCCTCTCCTTCTCTCCCCTCATATTGCTCAGCTGTCTCTCCCTCTCTCGTCGGCAACTAATATATATCCCACCGTCGCCTCAGCAGTCGCAGACACCCACCGGCTCTCTGTCTCAATTGAGCGGTGAGGAAATGATCTACAGGGGGTGCAGCTTTAATCCCCCCATGTCCTCTATTTATGGAATGCACCCCCCCCCCCCCCCCCCCCCCCCCCCCCCTCGCCCACTCTCCTCTTTTAGAGTTGGGTGTCAACACCTGAAGCATATTTGTTCCATAAAAAAGTGGCAGCTTGCAAAGGCTGCTAAGAATGTGAGGGTCTGTGGCTGAAACGCCATGATTAAAAGTGGATTGTGTTGTACGTTGTATATAGCTTGTTCTATGATGTGTTAGACCACTGTAAACTAATTTGAACTTTGCTTGTATTTGCATTTGATTTAATACATTCTAGACACTATGGTTTTTAATGTACATTCATGTTAACCTGATTGGTTGATGCATACTCAAGCCCCGCCCCAACCTCTAACAGCACTCCAACTCCATCAATGTCGCCCTGTTTGCCTCGTTCCCTTTCCGTCCAATCTGTACTTCGTTAGAGAGAGAGCGCTCCACCGGGATGGATGGGTGGGATGTTTGCTCATGCCTTGTTGCCCAGTCCAACATTATTAACCGGCCCTCACCCCTGCTCAACCACGCCAACCTGTCGGCCATCCTCAAACTTGACCCTCTTTCTATTCTTACGGTGGCCCTGCTCCAGGCCCATCCCTTTGGGCCTCTGGTTGGCAGGCGGGGGCCTCACCTCTTACCCCTCTCTACTTGCCCCGGTTCGATGGCTGTGTTTGATTGGTTGTTGAATCCACTGAGCCCTCTGAAGCCATCCGTTTAGCTGGCGGGGGACCATCTGGGTTGGATCGCCCTAAAAGGCCATTTATTGTTGCAGCTCGCTCTCTCTCTCTTTCACTATTTATTCCAGTATCTCACTCACTCTCGTTCTAGCTTTTTAGCTCTCTCTTTCTATCTCTCTCCCGCTCTCTCTCTCTCTCACTCTCTCTCGCTCTCTTGCTCTTTCTCTCCATCTCTCTCTTTCCCTTTCTCACTCCTTGGCTCTCTCTTTTATTCACTCTCTCTCTCTGTCTTTCTCTCTCTCACTTGCTCTCTCTATCAACCTTTTAAAGGAATCTAAACAACTCGTTCTCTCTGACTGTCGGCCAGAGGGGGTGGGGTCAAAGTATGGGGGAACATGAATTGGTACATAACCTCAAGTCCATAACACTTCTAAACACATGCCTGCACATGCTCATTACGATCAGCATTCTGCACACACACACTCTGTTCACTGAACATTGTTAGTTAGACCTCAAACTTTACCTTGGCCGACCTTTACCTTGGTTTTGATAAACAGTTGTGTGTGCGGTTGTGCGTGTGTGTGTGTGTGTTTGTGTGTGTATGCGTTTGCAGACAGAGTTTTCGCACTATTGATGTAAGCTTGCTTCGAGGGTTTGTTAACTTATTGAAGCGGCAGACCTTGGCTTCCCTCCGTCCAGCCTAACTAAACACAAAAACCTGCAAGCAAACTGCAATTTGTGGCCACATTTATTCTTTTTATTTTAACACAGAATTTAACAGTGTACACACATCAGCTGGTCTAATGGCCCCCGCCCAGACCCACAGCCCTGGCATATGCTGAAGAAGGCCTGGCGGGTCCCCTGTCCATGTGTTTGGAGCTCCCCGTTAGCGCTGAGCTGCTCTCCTGTGTAACCGTTGTTCTAATTAAGCAAGCCAGGCCTGAACACTCCAATCTTCCATCCATTAGCGACCCCCCCCCCCCAGCTGTGGATGACTGCAGTTTAAGGGACCTGGAGCGATGGGAGCCTGTGTTTGATGGATAAGGTGCTGATTTACGGTTTACGGTTGTGACGCGCTATCTGCTCCGCTTCACGCCCGCGTTTGGACCCGGACCAGGCGATGAAGTCTGCGCCGCGTACCGGAAAGAAATCCGCCCGGGGCGACTCGTCAGACGATCTGTCAATCATCAGGGTGATTAAAGAAGGGTTTGGTTTTGTACAATTCTACTCCTTCAAGGGAAGCAAG
>NC_044069.1:21946548-21951548 GCF_902167405.1 Gadus morhua
ATTCTCCACCAAATAAACAGAATGGTTGGAAGGCAGAGGATGAAAGGCCCAGATAATACTGAGCCCATAGGGAAGGGTAGAGCTAGCTACGCCTCTCTCTCCTGTGTGCTCTAATTAATTCAATTTAGGCAGATGGATAGCATTAGCTTGATGAGCTTTAGTTACTCATCTCTAAATAGACAAGGCTCAACTGGGAAAGGTCGGGAAAGTGTCTCTTTGCCCTGCTCTTTTTCTCTCTCTTTAACATTATCTATTGACCTCTCTCTCTCTATATATATATACTGTGTATATATCTCTCTCTCTCTCTCTCTCTCTCTCTCTCTCTCTCTCTCTCTCTCTCTCTCTCTCTCTCTCTCTCTCTCTCTCTCTCTCTCTCTCTCTCTCTCTCTCTTTTTATATTGCTTTCTCTATATCTCTTGTAAGATCAGATCCCACCTATGGTGGGAGGTTCACACACATTCAGACAGAACCAGCACCAGATTTCATTTTGTGACATTTCCGGAAGGTAATTTTTCCCCAAAGTTTTAGAAAATAAGAATGCAAAACTTTCCATTTTGCATAAAGAGTGTAGGCTCAGCGGAGGGTCTGTATTATACATCAGTTTGAATTCTAGTCGAGCTCTGATCCATCACAACCGGGTTGTTTGAGCGAGAGAGATAGAAATAGAGAAACAGAGAGAGAGATAGATAGGACGCCAGAGAGATGGAGAGAGAGAGAGATAGGAAGAAACAGAAGGAGAGCATTCGCTTCTGGCTCTGAAGGACCCAGAAGACCCGTCCCTCGACCCCTAGATTACTTCACCAATGATCAGAGAACGTTGTCAGATGTTTTATTCACCATTGGAGTTCAAACGCGGACAGCAACGGGAATCACTGAAGACGTCTGGGCAAAGAAACAAAACAAGATGTACTGCCCTTCAATCTTATCCGCAGAGACAGTCCTTTGGTCCCTTCGTGATTCAATTCCCTATCTCCGAAATGAAATAACAAAGGAAAGGTAAGATGAATGTGAACAGCTGGGCTAGGATAGGAAAAGCCATACAGGTCATGATCCATCCCTCTCTATCCCCCTGTGTCTATGCAGAGCCTTGGGAGAGGGGCTGTTTCATCTCTCCCTGTGTCACCTTACTTTCTCTCTCTCCTTCTCTCTCTTCTCCACCTCCTCTCTGTCTGCCACTCTGCCGTTCTGGGGGTTTCTTGGGGGCCCCGTGGTGGAGGAGGAGATCCCAAGGGAGGCAGGGGGGAGAAGGCAAGGCTGTCCAGAGGGGGGGGTCTGGCCAGGATGCTCCAGATGGTCAGAAGGGTCGGGGGCTGACCAGCCGTCTGTCTGGGTCAATCAGCTTGTCAGCGGGCAACTGCTTCCAGGACAGCGGCCAAAGAGATAAAGGGAGGAGCCAACGAACCTGCATACAGGCATAGAGAGCTCTCTATTCTGGTCGCTTGAAGTGTCGGCTCTGTCTTATCTCTTTAGAGGTCTCATTACTATAAGTTAGTGTGTTGGCTCAATGGCTCAACCTGTGGGCACTAAAGCAGCCCCGGTGTGATTCCATTAAGGATATATGCTACCCGTCATACCCTCTCTCTTTCAACCTAGTGTGTCTTCACTGTGCTGACCGTAACTTCACAAAAAGCCCATACGATATTATGAAGTAGTAAGGAGGTTTAATAATGTAATTTCAATGTTTTTGTCGTGCAGCTCCATGCGTACATGGGTCATGAGAAGCACAAAGAAGTAAAGACACATCATTAATGCATAGGGCCTTTCATCATGTGCACTTCAACCACGGCCACCTGACGTCTCTTATAAAGTTCCCCTGGTCATTCTCTGACCTATCTCTGGTCTGCATACCCAGAGGCCAACATAGCTAGGGTCCTGCTTCTCTCAATGTAGTCACTTTGACATGCCACCTTCATCCAGGGACATCACGCCCTCTCCCTAGATTAGAGGAAGGTCCGAGCAGTGCCCTGAAGAGATCTGAGAGGGGTTTGGGGGTTGTTATCACCTGTTTCTGTGGACGGCTGGTCTTTTGTTGTGGGTAATACTGAGCATTAGCCAAGTGTAATCTTGTACAAGTACCGGTTTTCCATTCCATCATTGACATACGCACTTGGGTTTCAGGTGTTCTGTGATATATATTTCACATAACAACCTAAATTAATGAAGCAACTATTTCTCTAAACGGGACAACAGGTTTGTATAAATAACCAGACACTAATATAAGAAATCTTATCCCAGCTGTCTTTTTGTGTACGGGGAATGGTTTAACCAAGCGATGGTTGGTGCTTGACACTTAGTTCTATGAACATCCTTACTGGATCGACAGCGATATATTGTTTCACCTTCTTCTTACAAATGTACTTATTGTAAGTGGCTTTGGATAAAGGCGTCTTCTAAATGCCCTAAATGTAAATGTTAATGTAAATAAAATAATGTGACCTTCACCTGACCTCTGACCTCTCATCAACTCCACTGTTACAGGGGACGCCATCGCCCAGTTGACAGACGCGAGCGCCACCACCGCCGCCGCCATCGTCATGGCATCCCCAGCACAGACAGACGGGCGCGCCACGGTGTTCAGCGACCGCACTGCCATGGTGAAGGCTGCGAGGCTACTGTTGTCCTCGGTTACCAAGGTCCTGGTGCTGGCGGACCGCATCGTCATCAAGCAGATCATCGCCTCGCGCAACAAGGTGAGGGGGGGGGCACGGTGTGTGTTTTGCTGCCATGGGGAGCAATCTGAGGAGTGTTGTCCACTATGTGTATTGTTGCCATGGGCACCAAAGGGATGGAGAGTAGTACGGTATAGTTGCCACAGGCAACAAGGAAAGAGCTTGGTACAGTTTGGTTGCCAAAGGCAACAATGTGTGGAATGTGGTACAGTCTGTGCTTGGTTGCCATAGACAACACAGTGAGGAGAATAATACAGAATGGTTGCCATGGGCAACAAGGAGAGGCGAGACGTTCTGTATAATTGCCACATACATCAAGGGGAGGAGTGTGATTGTACAATATGTGTTTGGTTGACACGTACATCAAGGTGAGGAGAGCAGTACAATATGTGTCTGGTTGTCATAGGCAGCAAGGGGAGGAGTCTAGTAGTACAATATGTGTTAAGATGCCACGCTAAACAGAGCGAGGAGAACAGTACAGTATGGTTGCCACGGGCAACAAGGTGATGGGAGCAGTGCTGTGCGAGCTGCAGTTGGTTTAAGTGTTCCACTTGCAAGGTGAAGAAGGCAAGTCTTGTGCATTTGGATAGCCGTTAATCACAGTTAAAGCCTCAAAGGGATACACAGACTCACATTTTACGAGACCTCCCTAAACCCTGAGCCCTCTAAAGTGCCCTCCCCTAAATCCCAGAGGGAGGAAAAGTTGAGAAGGAGCACGAAAGAGATGCGTCGTACCAGTGATGGTTTGGAGTGCATTGACGCAATGAGAGCAGATAACAGCAGCAGAAGAACGAAACAAAGCAGAACGCGGGTTGAAGAAGTGACTCAACATTGCAGTGTATCGTCCAATGGGGGGATGGGATCTGGCTTGCATATGAATATGTGAGACACACAGACACACACGCAAACACCACTCAATAGTCAGACACACATACACACACACATACATATTCATACATGTAAAATAAGATGTGCTTCATTTATCCCAGACTGGACATTTTGGAAATCACGCAGACGCCACATTTTAGCCTAACCTCTTATGTAACCCAGTTTTAACAAAGAGACAGACACTCACACAACAGAGTCAAATCAGTGATGTGCGTTTCCTCTCAGAGCAGATTAGCCACTGCTCTCTGGAGGAGCCACTCTGGGCCGGGCCTCTCCAGAGCTAAGGGAAGGGAAACGTCACGCTTAGCAGCGACCTGAACTAAGCACAGTGGCAGGCAGCAGCTATCTGCGCCGTCGTCGCGTACCTGGGCGTGCTCGTCCGCCTGGGGACATGGTGTGTGGGTGCTACCGCGTTCAGACAGGCAGAGCCAAGAATGGAAAAACAGGGCTTAATCACATCCGGTGAGCCTTGTTTGAACAGACTGGCAAACACAATTACCTCCCCTTCTCTCCCTCTAACCCTAGTTGTGTGGATGTTGAATGAAGCTGCTGAGCCCACTGCTTCCAGTGGCTTTAGCCTCATCAGCTGAATCCACATCTGCAGCTACAGGCTACTATTAGTGCGGTTGTGCACTAGCGCTGACTTAAGCATTTCTATCGACTTACTAGTGCAGCTTGAATAGGGCCCGGCGGTTTGAACACCGTCCATTCACGAGAAAGAAAGAAAAACATCATTCAGAGCTTATGTTTGTATTATTATTAATGCCAAAGTGTTTTCCATGAAATTACAGGTATTATACAGTCAAGTTATGCCTGACTCACGATCTGCTCGGGGAAAAAAGATCTGCTGGTTTTTTAAATATGTCAACAATAATCGAACCAAAGGCTGAAAACAAACTTCAAAGTTGAAGGTTCACAGAACTCCAAAACCAAACATTCCCATCCAGCCTTTGGTTCTGCTTGCCTGGTTTTCCCTCAGAACATGACGTTCATTTGCTACCCTAAAGCTGAGCTCTTCCATTCGCCCTCAAAATCCAGCCCAGGTTGTCCACTGCGATGGTTCCACCAAGAATCTCAGTGTTGTTTCTTCTTCGATGGGCACCTCCTGAAACTGGGGGAGGCTTCCACCCACGTCTCCTCCGTCTCACCCTAGGTCCTGGTGACTCTGGACCACCTAGAGAGGGTCAGCACCTTCCAAGACTTTGTCCACATCTTCAGCCAGTTCGGCAACGAGATGGTGGAGTTCGCGCATCTCACAGGAGACCGACAAAATGTGAGTAAAGATTATGAAGGTCTATACAGGATTATGAATGAATGAATGTCCGCCAACACTAATGGAGCTGACTTCAATGATTTAGCATTGTAGTGTCTAATTCTGGGGGCCGGGGTGGTGTTTATCTGGAGGAGTTTGTGTGGATGATGGCTGGCTTAAGAAGCCTCACC
>NC_044069.1:21954048-21961548 GCF_902167405.1 Gadus morhua
GCTTGATTAAACATGCTTTTTTCCGTCTGCGTGTGTGCATGTTTGTGGGTGTAAACATCTGACTCTGTGTGCGGTTTGTTGTCCTGTAGGACCTGAAGGATGAGAACAAAAGAGCCAGGATGGCGGCCGCCAGGGCAGTGCTGGAGAAGTGTACGATGATGCTCCTCACAGCCTCCAAGGTAAACCAACAATGCCAGAGTGGGAAATTCATTCACACTTGCCTTTGTTAACATTGTTGGGATATGTGCATAGCAATATCGACAATGTCAAGGTAAGTGAAAGAACATAATTGCATTGCATTGATTGATATCTGTTTGTCTGTTTTTTACAAAACTTGATATCGAAGGACAGGTATTTGTGAACAAAGGAACAGCAAACTATCCTCTATGTTTTTCTCCCTAATTACTCTTTCCTGTTGTTATTTTTTGTTAATGATATAAATCTTTATTTATCTTCTTAAAAATACAAATTACATTTCATTTTCTACAAATATGATCCCAGCAGGGCTATTCTCTTGAATATTAATACCAAACATCACAAGGTAAAGGCCCACAGAATTCTTCTAGTTTCCCACAGTGGGCTGTCTCAGATGGTTGGATTTCATGAATGATCTCCCGCCTTAAATAATTAAGCCCTCAGCCCTCAGCCCTCATTCCTGGTATCAAACCCTCCGGTCCATGTCAAGTCAAATCAACAGCACCTTACCACGGAGTAATAACGAACATGGACACCGTGAGGGAGAGAGATAGCGACAGAGACAAAGAGAGAGATGGGGTGGTGGGGTTTAGAGATAGAGAGAATGTAGAAAGAGAATGAAGGAGAAAGAGAATAATGGAGAGAGAGAATGATGGAGCGAGAGAATGATGGAGAGAGAGAATGAAGGAGAGAGAGAATGATAGAGAGAGAATTATGGAGGGAGAGAATGATGGAGGGAGAGAATGATGGAGAGAGAGAATGATAGAGAGAGAGAATGATGGAGGGAGAGAATGATGGAGAGAAGGAATGATGGAGGGAGAGAATGATACAGAGAGAATGATGCAGAGAGAATGATGCAGATAGAATGAAGGAGAGAGAATGATGGAGAGAAGGAATGATTGGAAGAAAATGAAGACAGAAGGAATGATGGAGAGATAGAAGGATGGCCAGAGAGGGAGCGAGGGAGAGTGTTAGTCGTTGATGGGGGGTGAGGGAGGAGAGCACATGCCATCGCAACGAAACGGTTTCTTTCCTCCTGACCCTGACTCCCTGCGACAGACCTGCCTGCGGCACCCAGATTGCGAGTCTGCGCGGATCAACAAAGACGCCGTGTTCCAGCGGATGCGCTGTGCCCTGGAGCAGGTCATTGAGATTGTGACGGAGGCGCGCAGCTCCGGGGAGACCCGGGTGCTGCCAGCCAGCCTCTACAACGGCATCAAGGACTTCAAGGTAGGGAGGGGCCAGGGAAGGCAGCCACCCGCCTATTGTCGTCGTTTTGCCCACGAGTGTGTGTAAGTCTCGCCAAAATAATTGGAAACGTTCTCCCAAACGGAATACCATTTAACATCAACATTTTTCTGAACATAATTGTGTGTTTTGGAGATATGAGCGTCGTTTGGGATTTCATTTAGGATTTTAAGGTTCTGCAGCCAATTGTAATTAAAGTCGCTGTAGGTACGATTCTGGAGTTGTATTGTATTTTGAAACGAGAAACAATAGTGCAATACAATACATATAACAGATAGCAATACCTTTAGGTCTATGGTTGTAGTTTACCACTATGGATGATCAATACATATAGCAGATAGCGTGCCCCTGCCACGTCCTACTACATGCACCGTAACCATGGTGGCTGTGAGACAGATACCCGGTTGTTAAAAAGAAATCGACCTCTGTGCCTTGAGCTACAGCCCATTTAAGGACCAAAACTACGCACCAACTTAACACCGGTTGTAAACACTTGAACCAGTCTGCAGTCTTCCAGTTGGATTCAGAAAACCTTCCATCAGGCAATTAATCACCACTTTGGCCCCCAAAGTTTTAGCAAACAAAACACTTGGTTGGAGTTTAGTAGGTACCAAGTAGGAATTAAAAGGAGGAAGAAAACCTAATTTAGAGAAGGGAACAGAGAAAGCGTGCCTCTTTCAGGCTCTTTATCTGCCCTGTTTCATTTTAAATGTAAATGATTAAATTCCTGAAAGCCGTTTCTTATCCTCTCTGTGCGTGCTTGTCATTTCTAGGCCCATTAGTAGGCAGAGGTTCTTCTTGCCATAACAGTCCCTTCAGATGCACACACAAAACACGATACAGCAGAAATGCATTTGATGAATGCAGCATTTATTATCCTGACCTCCAATGGCCTCAACAGGGTCATCCGAGGGGTCACTAAAGCGGTTAATATAAGATGAGGGCCTCGACACATTCTAGGCAGTGCTTTTATTTTTCCCAAGGGTGGGTTAGAGTATACTAAAATCAGTCATTTCTTCTCTCCCTTTTCTTATTTCCTTCCCTCCCTCCATCCCTCTTTCCTTCCACTACTCGCTCCCTCTTTTCCTCCCTCCCTTCCTCTTTCCCTCCCTCCCTCCCTCCCCCTTTCCTTCCATTTCTTGCTTCCTATTTCCTTCGCTCTCTCCCTACCTCTTTCCTTTCTTCTCTCCCTCCCTCCCATTTTTCTTCCCTCCCTCATTCCTACCTTCTCTCACTCCCTCCCTTTCTCCTTCTTTTCTTCTCCCCCTCCCTCGCTCCCCCTATTCTTCCCTCACTCATTCCTTCCTTCTCTCCCCCTTCCCTAACTCCCTGTTTCCTTCTCCACCTCCCTCCCTCCCTTTCTCCTTCCCTCCCTCTTCCATCATTTCACTGCCACCCAACCCCCTTCCTAAACCCTTCCCTTCTCCACCTCCCTCCCTCCCTCCCTCCTCCAGTCCCGGGTGGAGTCTCTGCGGGAGGGCGGTGGTCTGTACCCCTCGCCCCCCCAGAGCCTGGTGGGTCAGCTGGAGGCGCTGGTGGAGCGGACGGAGGACTTCACCGACTCGGCCTACACCAGCCACGAGCAGCGGCAGGCCATCCTGGGCCTGTGCCAGGTGGCCCGGCAGCACGCCCAGCAGCTGGCGCAGGCCTGGGGGGAAGCGGTACGTACCGGACCGCTGGCCGGGTGGCCGGTTGGCTGGAGGGTGGGTCGGCTGGGCTGCCTGCCGGGGTGTGCTCCAGGGCCGGCCGGCTGGGTGTGCTCCAGGACTGTGTTAAAGCCTTAGTGATGCTCAAGATGCTCGAGTTGTTTTTGCACGTTGGCACTTCTGTAGTCTCACAAGTCTCTTTCTATGTTCCTCTACAGTCTGATGGCAGAAGAGTTTAAATCGGGCTGATATTACTTTATATTTATTTCGTCCGATCCTGTTGATGGAGACTGCCGACAGTAGAAAAGTGTGTGCAAAGGTTTCAAATAAACACTTTGTAGACGGGCCAACGCTTAAAAATCCCCTTATGAAAGCTTCATTCAGTCACACGAATGAGTTTCTTCGGTGGAACGTCTCTGTATCGAAACGGGAACGTTTTGGGGGTTTCCGCAGGGATGAAATACGAAAGACGACGCACACAAGTAGCTGATACACACAGTAAAGTAAAGGCCCCTGATGTACTTCAAACTAATGTGTCGGAGTGCTGTCAAACAAAGCCCTTTTAAAGGGCTACAATGTGGTCCCTGGGATTTGTGGGTGGACGGGAGACAGACACGCGGTGCATTTGACCAATCACAGGCGTTCTCGGGGCGTGTGGGAAAACGTTGACTTAAACGTGACGTATTTAGGACATGTAAATCCAGCTTTACACCCACACACATACGGTCTCTCCCCAGCACACACACACACACACACACACACACACACACACACACACACACACACACACACACACACACACACACACACACACACACATACACACACACACACACACAACCACACACACACACACGCACACACACACACACACACACACACACACACACACACACACACACACACACACACACACAGTATTCCTGAGCACACTCACTTGGTCCCTGACAAAGGCCCATTCAGCAGAGTATTACAGGACTTATTCAGTTCTCTGATACTATCGTACACAGTCTGATGTTCAGGGTCATCTCAGCCTTCCCCAATAATAACTTCATTCAACGCTGAATTGTATTGTGTGTCTCCTTGCAAAGTAAGTTAGTATGCGGTGCATGACTCATTGCAGTGACTCGGTCCACTCTGAACTAGCTGGCTGGTATCTACTATATCTACATACTGAATAAATAAGGAAGAAACACCGGAGGGGGACACTGGATTCTTGCCTTTCTATGTTTAATTATTGTTTATATTTTATTATTTTGGTATTCTTTTAACATTTAAACATTATAATACTGAAACATCTATATAATGATTAGATGCAATTGTTTCACATTTTGCTACTGTATCCTTGCCACATTTCCTTTTGTTTATATCATTTCATAAAGCCGTCCTTCCACCACCCAGCATGGTATCCTCTATATTGCTCCATTCCATCCATTATTCAACACCTCCTCCGTGTCTCCCCCTCCCCTGAGCAGCAGGCTGCCCAGGACCAGGAGGTGACCGAGGGGGTGGAGGTGTGCATCATAAAGACCTGCCAGAGCGCCTGCGACCTCCACCGTGAGGTGAGCGACCGGCTGCCTGCCGCTCAGGGCCGGCCCGCGCGCCCAGGAAGCATGCTGTCTGATATTGATACCCGCTCCATCGCCCATCAGTTTGGTCTCTTTGTCTGTGTCTCTCCCTCTACACTTGTCCCCGTCTTCCCCTGCCCTCCTCCCCTCCGCTCGCCTCACCTCACCCATCTTATGTTATTTCTCCGTTACTCTCATCTTTACTACTCTAATTCAACCTTCCTCTATGCTCCACTCCCCTCCTCTCCGTCTCCCCTCCTCTCCCGTCGACTCCTCCCCGTGCCCCTCCCTCCCCCCGTCCTGAAGCTCCACAAGGTGGCGGTGAGCCGCGCGGCCGACCTCCTGAGGCTGCACGGGGAGCAGCTGCCCCTGCGAGCACTCAAGGTGTCCGGAGGGGAGGGCAACCTGGAGGCGGTGGGGGAGTTCACACGCACCCTCACCGAGCAGAAGGAGCAGCTGGTGGAGGTGGGTGGTGAAGATGGGATGGGCAGGGTCAAGTTCGTGGTACTCATCTTGTGTTTGGTTGGTGTGTTGTTTGGTGGTAGCTTGTTGGTTGGTTGTTTGGTGATAGCTTATTGGTGGGAGGGTTGTTTGGTGGTAGCCCATTGGTTAGTTGTTTGATGGTAACCTATTGGTTGGTTGGTTGTTTGATGGTAACCTATTGGTTGGTTGGTTGTTTGATGGTAACCTATTGGTTGGTTGGTTGTTTGATGGTAACCTATTGGTTGGTTGGTCGTTTGGTGGTAGCCTATTGGTTGGTTGGTTGTTTGATGGTAACCTATTGGTTGGTTGGTCGTTTGGTGGTAGCCTATTGGTTGGTTGGTGGGTTGGTTGGTTGGTGATGGCTATTGGTTGGTTGGTTGGTTGGTGGTAGCCTATTGGTTGGTTGGTTGTTTGTTGGTATGGTTGCTTGGTGGTAGCCTATTGGTGGGTTGGTTGTTTGGTGATATCCTATCGGTTGGCGGGTTGTTTGGTGATAGCCTATTGGTTGGTTTGTTGTTTGTGGTAGCCTATTGGTTGGTTGGTTGTTTGGTGATATCCTATCGGTTGGCGGGTTGTTTGGTGATAGCCTATTGGTTGGTTTGTTGTTTGTGGTAGCCTATTGGTTGGTTGTTTGGTGATAGCCTATTGGTTGGTTGGTTGTTTTTGATAGCCTATTGGTTGGTTGGTTGTTTGGTGATAGCCTATTGGTTGGTTGGTTGTTTGGTGGTAGCCTATTGGTTGGTTGGTTGTTTGCGGTAGCCTATTGGTTGGTTGGTTGGTTGGTTGTTTGGTGGTAGCCTGTTTGTTGGTTGGTTGTTTGGTGGTAGGCTATTGGTTGGTTGGTTGTTTGTGGTAGCCTATTGGTTGGTTGTTTGGTGGGTAACCTATTTGTCGGTTGGTTGTTTGGTGGTAGCCTGTTGGTTGGTTGGTTGGTTGGTTGTTTGTGGTAGCCTATTGGTTGGTTGGTTGGTTGTTTGGTGGTTGTCTATTGGTTGGTTGGTTGTTTGTGGTAGCCTATTGGTTGGTTTGTTGGTTGTTTGGTGGTTGTCTATTAGTGGTTGGATGGTAGCCCATTGGTTGGTTGGTTGCAAAAGGGTTGATTAGCATTATTGTTATGTCATTTCAAAATAAAAGGGATTGCTGAAGTGAGATATTGTTTACAAAGTGCATGATGAAACATGGCATCACTTAAAAGTTGCTTTGAGTCAAGAAAGAACCACTAAATTACTATAAATTAATGTCAATATAAAGTAAGAAAGATTGTAAGATTGATTAAGAAAGTTGTGGTGGTTGCGGATATCGGATATGTTGGTGCCATATGGATGTCTCTAGAACATAGAAAAACCGTTGTCATCAGATCAAAGTTCTCATGAATTCTGATGCAAAGTTTCATCCTATTAAGGTGTCCTACATTATGTTGTTTTGTATCAAAGCGAACAGTGGATGGAGAGGTTGTCACGGTAACATCCCTCTTTTCACTCCCTCTCCTCTTCCTACAGACGTGTCGCCTGCTGGGCCACGTGTCCGGTACGGAGCCCCTGGAGATCACATGTGTCCACGCTGAGGAGACCTTCCACGTGATCGGTCCACAGGTAACCCCTGAGATGTCCTTTCGTTAAAGGCAAAGGAAACCGGGATAACTAAATCAAGGGGGTTGGATTCAAAAGAGGGGGAAAAATAGTTATGAGAGATCAAATTTAAAATTGCTAAAGTTTCTGACTAAAGTGAAGATCTGAGGATGAAAAAGGAGGGTGCAGTAATGGTGATGCCCGGTAACGGGCTGGGGGAGCACGACAGACGGACAGACAGACCGACTTCCTCTGTCCTCCATTGGTCCGTCTCAGAACACAGAACAAACAGCTCTGCCTTTCCCGCCCATCGTCTGATGGTGTTTGCTCTTGGACGCCATCCACCACTATAATTACCTCTGGTCTAGAACATTCCGGTCTCCCTGAGAGCCTAAAGTCAGGCTCTAATGTGACCCGGCACTAATGACTCTGCTCACGAGTTCAACCGTCAGCCAATCAATAACATCACAGCAGTAGATTGCTTGGTAATATTTCTCTGCGGTTCGTCCCCTGTAACGGAGAGATGTCCCCAGGGGTAATTGGCTATTAAATACTGAACTATCAGAGAAAGAGGCTGAACCCTCCTGTGTGTTTGCCTCTGTGTCCTTCTGAACCTGAACCGGACAGAAATTGACGCATCAAATATTAACTTGTAATTGCTGTGTGTTTTAGAAATGGCCTTTTCTGACCAAATTAGCTGACAACTCAATGAAATGGGGACTGTCCCGCTGGATGTACTTTCTGCCAGGAATTTAAAGTGTAAGATTGTTGTGTCTTGGGGAGGAAATTCTG
>NC_044069.1:21966548-22009048 GCF_902167405.1 Gadus morhua
GATACACTGCCTGCGTGAGGAAGATTAGTCTCATCATCGTTGCCGGGCTCTATGTCTTAGTCGTGTAAATGCATATTTATTGGGTTAAGTTTAGGGGTCAAAGTGAAGGTATGTATTAAGTCCTGGTTTTGCTATCCAAATATCACACTCCAACAACCACTCCAGAGTGCACCAGAAAACGAATTACCTTACAAGTCATTGCTTCTGAAAAGAGTGTGTGCGTGTGTATGTGTGTGTGTGTGTGTGTGTGTGTGTGTGTGTGTGTGTGTGTGTGTGTGTGTGTGTGTGTGTGTGTGTGTGTGTGTGTGTGTGTGTGTGTGTGTGTGTGTTTGTACTTGCGTGCACGTGTTTGTGCGAGCACACAGCTAAACCTGGATAACCACTAAAGATAAGAGACATTTGTCTCTCCACCTCTCTCTAAAGTTGGTGGAGGAGAAGACTGCACTGACGACAGAGATGGAGAAGTTGCTGGCCCTCTGCCAGCAGCTTCAGACCGGCGCCAAGACTCCCGTACAGGGCAAGACTGCCACCTTCCAGACAGTAAGCGCACTGCCACACCTGTGTGTGTCTGTGTGTGTGTGTTTGTGTGTGTGTGTGTGTGTGTGTGTGTGTGTGTGTGTGTGTGTGTGTGTGTGTGTGTGTGTGTGTGTGTGTGTGTGTGCGTGTCTGTGTGTGTGTGTGTGTGTGTGTGTGTGTGTGTGTGTGTGTGTGTGTGTTTGTGCGGTTTGGCTGTGTTCCTTACATTACAATATTTCCCGCCTTGCCATTCCTCTTAATTTAGCACTCCTCCGTTGAAATGAAGAAATTCAGGGACACATGCAATGCTGTTAGCTCTTTGTGACACATGTTTCTGTGTGCATCTTTGCACTTTCTTACACATTGACAAACCTAAGTTTGTGTGCATGTCACTGTGGACCACTACATGCTATAACCTGTGAGTCCCCCTCTAGGTGGACTCCTCCATCCAGACGTCCAGGGCCATCATGGCCGCAGTGTTGTGCCTGCTGCCGCTCTGCAACAAGCTCAACAGAAAGGTGACTGATCCCATCAACCACAATGTTTCTGTTTGAGTTGGAAAGCTACTCAAAAACTCTTGAGACACTGAAAATCAATGCAGGCTGTCGCAAAGGCTGGTAACACAGACACCACAATAATTGAGTTGTGACTTTAAGTCTTCGTCGTGCAGCAGATGCTTTTGTCCAAAGAAAAGAGTAAATGTATGGAGATACACATCATTAAACAACAGGTTGAGTTTAGGCTCCTGACTCAGATGTGTTTGTGTGTATGTGTGTCACCCAGTTCTAATACATAGAACTGTACTAATTCATCAGTGGGCTGATGATGTTCTATGGCCCGACCCCCTCTGATTAATTACAGCCAACCCACTTACACAAACACACACACACACACACACACACACACACACACACACACACACACACACACACACACACACACACACACACACACACACACACACACACACACACACACACACACACAAGAAGGTAGACTACAGACTTTGGACCTAAAACCATCAGCTGGAGTTCCAAGAACAACCTAACCGCTAGACTCCCCCCCTCATCCAAATGGGAAGGAGAGGGATGTGATCCAGCATGATGACCGGTGTTTGACTCCTCTTGTGGTCCTCTCGCCTCCAGTATAAGTCCGAGAGGAACAGCCTGGGCTCCCCTCAGGGCTGGAGGGAGCGACAGGATGCCACCTCGCCTGTCAGAGAGGACGACTCCGCCAACGGCAAGAACAGCAACGGCTTCGGGGTCAGGCCCCTCGGGGAACACATGGCGGGCATGAACCTCCTGGAGAGCAAGTAGAACGCCCACGCAAAACCGTCCCTTGGCCTCGCTTGTCCATCCCACATCTTATCGGGGGTTTAAATAGTGCCCTCCACCAATCCTCTTCATGCATTAACCACTGTCTGAGATTGGGTTTGTGGCCTCACTTATCCTCAGCTTTCACATTCCTTTCAATGACAGGCAATACTTTTGCTGGGGGGGAGCAGTTCTCATCCCAGACCACCAGGGGGAAGCAGTCAGCCAACTTTAATGCCGGTAGAAATCATTGTGTTCCTCCTTAATGTAGAGAAGCCGCTACTCCCTCATTCTTTCCAAGAACTTGAAGCTACTGTTGCAGATATAGTTGATGTGTCTTTTTATCTATATGTGCCTCTGTGAGAAAAAAAAGACCTGTTTGCATCACGATATTCTGTAATTGACGTAGGTCTCTGCCAAAA
The DNA here is from genome assembly GCF_902167405.1 of Gadus morhua. Taxonomy (NCBI): domain Eukaryota; kingdom Metazoa; phylum Chordata; class Actinopteri; order Gadiformes; family Gadidae; genus Gadus; species Gadus morhua. The sequence continues at coordinate 21,968,800 of NC_044069.1, forward strand.
AAGTGACATGGAAAGGGTTAGAGATGCTGACTTGCATGTTGCTAAAATCAACAATCACTCAATCATTGTCCACAAATAAGCTTTTTAAATATTATTTATGAAGTATGTTCTAGATGACACTGATTTGCAGTGTTTTCTAAAAAAGATGTACCTTAATACAAGAGTCTGATTGTTACGTGGACAGTGAAGAACACGTTTGTGATGTGAACGTGACTCACACCCCGATTTGTCATCTAAGCTTAGCAAACGGTTGCAAAACTCACAATAAATGCCAAATATGAATGTTCTTGTGGAAATGTCATGACAGCTCAACCTCCTATAAAACATTTAGCTCTTCACACGCGGAGGCTTTTCATTATGATTCATTTCTGGACAAAAGTTCAACCGACAGAGATAAGCTTATTACCAAGTTACATATTGCAATGTCCCAACCTTAATCCTTCCGTCTTGACCAGAGTATTATAATCAAATGATTGGTGTGTATTGTTATACAGTTTGGACCGCATTTCTTACAAAGAGAATTTGTTGATCCTATTGACAAAGTTGTCATTTTGAACCTTGAAGTGTACTTGTCATGAAGACCATCATTGTGAGGTTGCCTAGATGGCCAACATACATTTACAGAAAGTGTATATTCACACACATATATATGATAAGGTACTGAAGCAGGAACTTGCAGACAGCATGAATCTAAAAGGTAATGAATGAGATTGGTACCAGGCCATAGAAGATGAGATGAACAGAAAACAAAGCTTTAGAGATGTATTATATTGTAATGAAGGCAGTGAAGTATGCCGGCATTCTGAGAACGCGACACACGTAAAGAAATAAAATATTTAGTTTGGACTATTCTTTGGAAAGCTGAATGGTTGTGAAAAGTGACAAGCAAAAATAAAAACAATATTTTTTTTTAAATCATTGTTTATTTATTTTTTCCAAAAGGTTGTATTTCTAATAATTGGCATTGTTTTCAGCAAATGTTATATACAGTAAAGCAGTTGCTTTTATATGTACTTGAACCTGCATATGAAGCTGCTTTGAATTGATAGAAACATTACACAAAATAAACATTCCTTGAACATTTGTGGCTCATCAGCACTTGAAAAAAATATATTAAAAAGCAAAAAGTAAATTGTGATGTACAAGCAGACCTCTTCTCAACACACAAGTTCACCTCCCAGGGATCCTAGTCCTGGCTCACATTATATCCTACAGTCCAGCGACAAACGAGTCCCCAGTACTCGTATTCAGAGCACTGTGGCGGTGATGGAGGTAGGAGGTGGGGTACCTGGAGAACCAACCCAAAGACCGGCCCTAACCCAAGGCTACCAGCATCAGCTTGGCTGGGCCTGGACGTCGGCAGCTCTTTTGGAAACCACCGCTTCAAAGTCCTCTCTGCTCAGGAGGTTCTCACCCACCAGCTTGCTCTCCTCAAACTTCGGCAGGATGACGGCGATGTATCCGTCCGTGGATGGCTGTTACGATTCCAAAGCACATTTAAAAGAGTTTAACTATGAATTCTAATACCAATTTACGATATTAAAATCACTGGTTATGCTTTAAGGGTAAGAAAGGCCCAGGGATATAGAAAGTAATCTTGGTGATGATGCCACACAGTGGTGCTGTCAAAGACAACATGCAGATAAAAAAACCGATGGCATCGTGTTGTGAATACAGCTAATGAAATGTCAACAGGCAGGAACGTTGATGGCCAATTTGCCTCCATTGTGTTCTGCATGAGCAAATACAACAACAACAACAGGTAGCGATCCTGTAGTACTGTGAATGGATGTTTTACTTCCCCTGCATTTAATAGTTCCGTGAGAAGTATTTTCTGCAAAGAAATATAATTCACCTTTTTCAGCAAGAGAGATGTATTTATCAATATGTCTTCATTGACCTCAAGGAGACGTCCTCGCATACAGCTGAAAGATCAATACATAATCAAGACAATTAGGATAGTGATGAGGATTTTATTTTTGGGCTAGATCACCAAATGTTGCATTTGTTGTAGAGAATAAATAAGTGAACTCACCTGTAGATTGTGTATTCAGTTTCATCTGTACATGTTATCCTACATACAGGTGCGAATTCTGTAAGGAATTGCCCCCCCTGTGGATATAATTGAGCGAAGACATGCACTTATGAAGATTAAAACGGTGATGATGACATCACATAGCCTACGTTGTATGAATCAGTAGAAGCAAAGCCCATGTCTTACCCGCTTGGACTTCCCAGCTACTTTATTGTTGAGCCGACTGCAACCGTTGCTGATCTTATAGTTAATGTTTTTGATAGTCCGGCCGTCCTGAAGGATGGGGTGAGTCTCTGCTAAGGTGAGGACACATAATCTACACGGAAGGAGGGACGCTTATTGAACTAACTTTTCCTCAAATTCACCAGCAGACATGATTGAGATGCGTTCGACACGTGCTGCTAGGTGCTTACCTGTTTGAATGCTGTAAGATGCAGTGGTCTTCACACGCCTGTCCCTTCACATCTGAATGCGTACAATATAACCACATTAATGCATTAAACCGGAGAAAACATAACATGAAACATTAACATTAACACAGAGAATTAAATAAATAAATAAATAAAAAATGAACATCACCAACTAGATAAACAAAAATATATTCACCTGCTTTGTACCACCTTGTAAAATAGCGCTCTATTACTGAAGGCCCAGGTGCTGAGAGGTCTATTTCCTCCTTACAGTCCATTGTAAAGTTGTTTTGTACTGCAGTATAGTCACGGCGTCACTAGTTCTCGGCGGACTGGATATGAGTTCGCACGGTCCGTCCTGCAGAAGCGTCCGGAAAGCGTTGGTTTTCTCCGTTCCACATCATTTCCGTTTCATCGTGCTGAGGGTTTACATAGTCACAGACTCACAGGCTTAAATTAATTTGATTGAACAGACGAAATCTATAGAGATATCTCTTTTAGATTTGGGGATTCTCTTCTGGATTACCTGTTAATAATGAATTAAAGCACAACAAATGAATTAGAGATATTATCATTTTTTTCTTAATCGCAGCAGAAATTAATGTATTCGTTTCATTATGAGTGGTCGGCGTAAAACAAATCAAATTTTGAATAAGGTTACAGTTTGTTTTTTATGATGTATTTATTTATTTACTCATTTAAACGTAGTAACTACTTTTATAACTACTTTGAAGACTTTACCACTAGATGTCAGAATATTACAAAAAATAGTTAGCACAGATAATACTTGTACATTTCCATTATTTACTTTTAAATAGTCATATAAAAACGAATAGTAAAAAAAATCCAAGTCATTGTCAGAAAAGAGAATTTAAAAAAAAAATCAGATTCCAGACATAACTAGCTCTTAGATACTTTATGAGGACGAGTGTCAATTAGATGTTTATTGCATAGAATATTATTAAACAGGGGGAAAGGGGATTTCAGCCAATGTATGTGTGTGTGTGCGTTTTTGTGTGTGTAGGCGTGACTGTGTGAGTAGTGAGTGTGTGAGTGTGTGTTTGTGTGTCTGGGTGGGGGGGGGAGCTGGGTTTGTGTGAGCGAGAAAGAAAGAGAGAATGAACATTATTTTCAGTTTACATAAACATAAAGTGTGTGTGTGTGCGTGTGTGTGCGTGTGCGCGCGTGTGTGCGCGTGTGTGTGCGTGTGCGTATGCGTGTGCCCGTGTGTGTTTGCGTGCAGGCATGCGCACATCTGTGTTCACGTGTGCACGTGTCTTTCCGTCACTTTCGCTATCGGGGTATCGGGTCTGTGTACATTCCTCAGCCTTCTAGTGAGACTCTTTCTTTCCACGCACGCACGCAGGCAGGTTGGGCTGCGCCCTGAGGGTTGGCCGGGGGCGCGTGGCGGGCGTCTCCATGCAGTGTCCTCAGCTGAGGAGAGGGCTTCTGTGTGTGTGATCCAGGGCCCAGCTCCACGTCCACTGCTCCGCCTGCTTCTCCCGCTCCTCCTGCTCCTCCCACTCAAAGACTGACTCCTCCGTGTCAGCCTCCCTTCATTTGTTTTGCTCCGGCATTCTCTTCTGTCACCATCCGCAATGGGAGTCATTCCGTCTCCCTTTCCTGTCCCCCAGCGTGCCATCCCTCCCTCCCTCCCTCCCTCCCTCCCTGGGCCGCCCGAGGCTAGCCCGATAAGGGAAAGGAGAAGAGACATGAGAAAGAGGAGGAGGGGGAGGAGGAGAATGGTTGTGAGGGTGGTGGTGTAGAGGGGTGGAAGAGTGGTGGGTCTCGCATGGATGGAAGATGACTCCGAGATACTCTCAGCTCCAGACGCATAACAGCCACACACTAATGCGGTCAAAACAGAAGAACGGAAAAAGAAAAGGTTTGAAAAAAAGATTTCCCTGTGCCACGTCCCACAATTAGTAGTCCGGTATTCAGCAGTGTGTGCAGCTCTTCAAACAAAACAGCCGGAGGAGATCTTAGTGTGATTTATAGGCGATTCATTGCGCTGTGGCTTTGGCAGACGTAAGCCTGGGGAGGAAAGAGAAAAGTGGATGATGACAACCTAGTTTCAGGGCTCTAACTTGTTGTTTAGTTGTTTAGCGGGGGGATTTGATGTCAACAGACTCGTCTGCACGTCTGTGACAGGCAACTCATGGTGCAGGAGCTCTGTGAGCTATGCAAATGACACTACTTCTGCACTTCTTTTCCTGGACAGAAATGAGGGAACACCTGCAATAGTCATCATATCTGATCATATAATAACACGTGCAGTCCAAATACGACAACCTATTTTCCCCTTGAGGCACGAGGCCAGACCAAAAGCTAGTCGCTAATTGAACGGCAAGGCATTCTTTTTAAAAAAGGGTTGTGGGGCTTTTTCCCCACAGATGGCGTAGGGTGATGGTGATGTGAGGGGAGGAATGCGATCTCAGTGAGATCACATTAAGTCTTGGATGCGAAGATGTGGAAAGCTTTTCTTCAGACCCAGGATTACACTGTCATAGTGTAGACAGAGTGCTGACACGGCCGGCCAAACTCTCCCTCAACCTAAACCTAGAATCACCGACCGCAGAGCTCCCGTCCTCCTCAGCCACGGTCATTGAGTAGTGTTTTATTTTTTAAACTGAAGTAAACGTACTCTCTGAGACGTTGTAAATCTACCGCCTCCGAATGTCTACGTGATTGAAGCGACTTTTTGTGCTGACGGAGATTTTGAGTAGTAAGGACGGTTTGAGTTTGTAGTTTGGATGCAAGTACGCTCACGTTTGTTCAAACAAAGAGGTATCGCGCAGGAGTTGGTAACTCTAGCGGAACTCTAGCTCCTCAGTCGGTATGTGATGCTCCTGAACGACACAGGATAGGGATTTCTCAGAAGAGCTATAGCTTGGACTCATTGGTTCATCGCTGTCATCTCTGTTGGAATTCTAAAGACACAGATGGAGCAAGGTGGACTGAAAACATCCATGTGGCCAGATCAGATACCTTCCACGCAAACATACAAATAGACTCACACACACACACACACACACACACACACACACACACACACACACACACACACACACACACACACACACACACACACACACACACACACACACACACACACACACACACACACACACACACACACACAAAGCAATAAATAAATAAAAGGCTGACTCCCTATTAATGATTCATTATTCAAAGGTGACATTGATGTTCTCCAAGAACTAGAAATGATGGTTACTATAGGCTTACTTTGTGTTTAATAGATGAAATCTGCTAAACAGCTGCTCATATTCCTAATGGAAAGCATAGACTTCCATTAAAGGTCCATTAAATAATATTTCAAATTTGGGCAAGCATGCTGCAGACAAGCAGGATGACTGAAAGACTGTGCCTGCTGTCTGCAGGATCCTAATGGCCACCCCATGACTGTAACCAGAACCAGAATGATCACCAACGTAGCTTTGATAATTAATAATTTTGGCCTTCTGAAAATAGGATGGGAAGTCACCGTTGTGGAACTTCCATTCACCGTTTCAGGTGAGATGGTAATAACTTGAATCTGTCTGTCTGGTATAATTACAATAGAGTCGAAGGACCTTAATTTGGGAGAAAAACTGTGTGCAGCAAAGGAGGAAGAGTCCAAATTGTCATAGCCGGGGTTGAGTATATAGTTGGTGTTGAATACATAGACACACAATTGGTGTTGAGCAAATAGTCTAATTTGTTGTTTTGCATGCCAAGACTTAGTGTTGGGGCAGTTAAATCTCTGTTACAGCCCTCTAAATGACCAGCAGTACAGACATGGTCGCCATGTACAGTAAAATCAGCCCGCAGCAATTAAGGTTGAAGCCATTAAATTTAAATTAAGCCTTAAGTCCCATCCTTCTTTTTTAGCAGCTTGTCAAAGTAAGCCAAAGGGACCTTCAAGCTGGTGGAAGCAGGGTTGATTTGCTCATTATTGTATTTGAAACAATGCAAAATAGAAATAGGTATACAAGAGGTTTAGATAGAAGTTACTAACTTTCCAGAAGAGTTTCCCCTGTCAGTCTGGAACATTGGGTGGATCTGCTGTGGAGGTTTTTAAGTGGCATGTCTGAGCAGTTAAAGGACAAAGCAAGTGTGTACTTATTTTCTTTTTATTGATGTATGTTTCCAAGAAACAACGAAAACCAAGTTTTCCCTGCTCACAGGTCCGGTCTGTCTAGTCAGGATTGAGGATATATGAATGTTTTTGTACTAAAACACCTTAAACCTGTACATTCTTTTGTATTTTACTGAAGAATAGCACCACCAACCCACCTTTGTGAGAAAAGTATCCTGTTGCTAATTCATATCAAGTCATAACGGAAGTTCTTTCATTCTGAAGATATTACCACACTGTACAAACACAGATACAGATTGTTTTCCCTTCCTTAAAATAGTTATAGTTACTCAATAGTTAAGTAAACAATGTCATTTTGCATAAACTATGGCTCTCTAATTATCTAAATAACTGGTAACAATTTACAATAAGTGTACAATATGAACCATTTAACATTGGTTAATGCTGTAATAAGCATTACAAACAAATAGTCTAGTAATCATTCAGTTATGTAGTCCATGTCTACTAATGGGGTTTACGTTAACTAAGGTAATGGTGTTGAAGTTAACTACGGTTATCGTGTTCACGTTAACTAAGGTGATGGTGTTGATGTTAACTTAGGTAATGGTGTTCACGTTAACTAAGGTAATGGTGTTGATGTTAACTAAGGTTATCGTGTTCACGTTAACTAAGGTAATGGTGTTGATGTTAACTTAGGTAATGGTGTTCACGTTAACTAAGGTAATGGTGTTGATGTTAACTTAGGTAATGGTGTTCACATTAACTAAGGTAATGGTGTTGAAGTTAACTAAGGTGATGGTGTTCAAGTTAACTTAGCTACTAATTTATATATAATTTAATAGGGTTAGGGTTAGCACTGGCTATGCCCATCCAAGACCAATAATACAAACACTTCTGATTGCGTAGGCAGCCCACACAATCTGTAGGCCTTTGTCTACAAAATAACATACAGAATTGTGTTTAGGTTTTAGGGACAAACTTTTCCATTGATCAATTCTTCAATATTGTTAACGTTGACCAATATAAAGCGTCCCACGTCACGATCAGGACACTCATAAAGGTCAGCCTGAAACCCGGCGTAGCTCAGTGGCTTCACCTGGATGTGCTGTAACTGTCTGCCATGATGCTACCGTGGCCTCGCTCTAGCTGGAACCGCTATGTCAGCTGTCTTGTGAAGTGTGGAAAACCCTTCTGGTGTTGGGCCTTTCAAAGGCGTGTTTATCATTGGAACAGGGTGAACATTGTGAAAATAAACATGACTACTTTGGTGATACAGTTTGCGTTTATTCGGTGAATCAGCAGTAGCCTAAATATTATTTGGGGAATCAAACACACATGCTTCACACATCAGTTATATTTAAACATTGATAAAAAAAAACGAAAACCTTTCGCGCCTGGTTTCAGTGCGATGGCTGGAGGAAGTGGTCAGAGATAAATATAGAGTGGAAAATAATCTGTCATAGCAACACAAAGATAACACACCTTATCTGAGTCTCTTCTCTTTTTGAGTTGAGCCAGTATTCCTCTGCACGAAACATACTGAACGTTTACGTGAGATTCTCTAACGCATATCTAACAGAATCCTTAGCGCAGCAACCCACTTATCGTTGATCCTGCACACCTCCTTGCTGACGTACTGACTTGCAAACGGTTTAGAACAAATGTTGTGTTACTAACACGGATGACATAAAGGAAGATAATATTTTCTTTATTGAATGGAGGGTCGGAGGTCAAACAAATAAAACGATGATCAGGATTTGAGGTGCACAGCACTCGATTCTCCAGCACTGCAGTAATGATGTCAGAGGTTTGGACAGCTGCTTGCGGCGTGTGGACCAGGAAGAGGATTCACCATGAGGGGATAGAACCTGATTATGTTTGTGAACAGAAAACAAGACTGGCCACCTCCTGGTCTCCTCTTGTCCACTACACCGTGTGTTGACTTCTCATTCATCTCACTGCTAAGAGGCCATCACCTGAGACACTAAATAAAGGGGTAGGGAAAGAGAGAGACAGAAAGACTACACTATCTCCCACATGTACGTTAACCCTAACCCTCGTTAGAGTCAAGGGTTAGGGTTGCAGCCAACAAAAACAAGAACAAACCTTCTTCTTTGTCTGCTTCAGGCGGTCCCACTTTCTGTTTTTGCTCAGGGTTTTTGTTCATGTTGGAAGCCTCCGGTTCTTCTGTTCCCAAGTGAGGTGCTCTGTTGGATGGAGGCTTTGTGTCCATGCATACAGATGTGTGCTGGTTGGCAGGCTGTCTGTCACATTCAGTATTCAAGATTGTGGCATTATGTATGTATGTATTATTAGGTGGGATATGTATGTATACATGTGTTGTGTTGTGTTGTGTTGTGTTGTGTTGGGTTGTGTGTATGTATGCTGGCTGCTGGAACACCTACATTTCTCTGGTTGGATGAATAAAGTATATCCTATTTTATTTATGATCATAGAGCTTGATACGTAATATTAACCTGGAAAAAAAAAATATTCATGTGAAAAATGTTGTGGCCATTATGCCTTTCTTATCCAAGGGTTAAAGGGATGATTTTGTTTATTAGGAGTCCTACGAAAAACGTTGAGCCCTATTTTATTCGTTGAATTATAAATATTTTCCTGTCTTTTTGGCCTCAAAATATGTTATCAAGTGGCAGGCATGTAAAACTCGTAAAATGGGTAAGGGAATCCAGAAATGGGTCTGAATAGCACATAGGTGGGGCTATAACAAGGCCCCAGCATTTAAACAGCCTGCCATTACCACTAGCAAGGTGCAATATGCATGAAACTTGCAACACATGCACCATTCTTCTTGATGAACCACTTTCAAATCGCAACCCATATTGTAAGAACATTCGGATATTTAGCAGTGACCACAACTTGACCGAAGGCCAACACTCAAACTGAGTTGATACCGGAGGTGGTAAAAGCTGTAAACTCGGCACACATGTACCAGGTGACTGTGGGACTATATGGTGTTATATTCATAGCAATAAGGCTGAAGACGGCATAGATACATATTTTAAAGGGAAATATATGCATATGTTATACAGCTCTGACAGGCCCGCCGCGAGGGATGTGCGAACCGTGGGACGCCAACAGACCCCCAGGAGCAGTGCAAAGCGGTACACGCGTCAATTTGCAACCTTCCGTTTTGAGAGAGATTTTGAACCAGTCTGCTATATAAACATGGTTGGTGATTGTTTTGATATGTTAATTTCCGGCCAACCCGTTTTTAAGGCGTGCCAATGCCATATTACCTTACCGACCAAGCTCCCCATTCCTCCACTAACAGAAAACTTATATTTCTCAAAATATAGTCTAATCTGCCCAATACAATATACATTTCCATGTAGAGTAATGGTATTGCGTCGGACTCATGACCTTGGGGTTGTTGGTTCAAGTCTAACATCATCCAACCATTCGGTGAGATATGGCATGATATCAAATCAGTTTTACCATCAGGTATTCATTAGGCTTCCACCATACACGTCATATTGTAGGACCCCGTCATCGTTGCTTGCAGCTATATTTTTTTTGTATTTTTTTTTCTTCTCGCAATGAATGTTGTTCATATGGCTGTCTTAGTATTATATCTTCACATACTTATCATAATATTATTTTCTTAATTGTTCCGCTTAATTATCGACCTCATTATGAATAATCTGAATGTGATTCACGACAGGAGCCTTGTGAGAGACCGAAGAGAGTGTGCGTACGTCATCTAGGCAGATATTTGCATTAACAACAGAAAGTGTAATCAGTTTCTAAAATTTTCCATGACTGTTGCCACATGGCTGCTGGAGGCCGGTGAGGTGACTAGTGCGTGGCTGTACCCACGCCGATTGTAAACGGATCCGTATGCTGCAGTCCTGGGCTACCAGATGTGTTACTTTCCATCTCACACACATACACAAACACACACACACACACACATACAAATGCATGTACGCTCGCAGACTCATGCATCCCACCTACACACACACATGCACACACAGATGCACGCAATCTCACACAGACATCAACATATACATACTTACATACACATACAGACAATATGGCTTTCCTACCAATTCCTATTACAGATGGGTTGATGTTCCACATGCATGCATACACACACTCATGTACAAGCACACACGCTCAAATACACACACACACACACACACACACGTACGCACACTAGCACACACACACACACACACATACACACAGGTAAACACTGAGCCCTTTCTCTGGGCCGTTATTACTTTGTATGTGGCTTGCAGATATTGTTTTTACGAGAGCCTTTGAAGCAGGAAAGGCAGAGTGTTTGATCCGAATGGGTTAATTGAGCGGGTAGAAAGTGCAGAGTCAGTCTCTTGATGAGGGAGAGAACCATAGGAGGCTGGAGGACTTGATGAACCTCCAGCGTGCTAAATGAGCCAGGCCCGGCTGGGTCCTGTGGTGACCCTCCTCACGCCCAGAGGCAACAGGTTGTAATAATACCCAGGATACGGGTCTGTGTGGAACGACAAGTCTTATAGTGCACACGCCCCCCAAAACATGCACGCATTGACACACACACACACACACACACACACACACACACACACACACACACACACACACACACACACACACACACACACACACACACGCATGCATCCTTTTTCTCTCGCACACACCCTTTCATAAAAAGATCTCCTAAAGATGCCTTCATGTCATGGAAGCATTTCATTTATATGCACACACACACACACACACACACACACACACACACACACACACACACACACACACACACACACATTATCACACAGATTTGCAAATACTACCAAAGTCACGTCACAACAAAGCCATATGTGTTTGTTTCCAGCAAGATAAAGTGACAGTGACTCAAAGGGAATTTGCAGACGGGTTCATCATCTTGTCTGTCCCCCTTACTTACTTCTAGCCGCAGCGGTCTGTGATCGGGCCCTTTCAATCTGAATATGGGGATCTACCACTTCTGTCTAGTTTCTACGGTTGGGGAAAAGAACAACGCAAGAGCGAGTGGCAAACACAACCACGGTGAAAACGTACGAAAGCTTCAACTCTTCTGTTCCTTCTTTATTAACTGATAGACCTTCTCACGGGCGTGTCTAAATATAGCCCGTGCAGAACAGAGGATTTCCGTGCTATGTGGCTGAGCCGTCATATGGCGGCCACACAGAACACCTCGCGAGACCTGAGACTAACGTTGTTCGCTGCTGCAGCCGTACGCCGGACGGCCCTGGAGAGCCGAGGTCCACCGGGGCCAGCGCTGAACACTAGCAGCTGTTTCGTCCGGATGTTTGTTTTTTTTCGCCACAAATCAAGGATTTCAGTTGAGGCTCCCGTTGCCGTGGAGTCCTCGACTGAAGGTTTTAGGCAACCCTTCAGGACGACGTTCGGCAACATGAATTCCTGACCGGCTAAGGTTGTTGACCGGCTAATGTCCTTTTCGTCGAAGCTGAACAGTGCAGAGGATATGGTGTGAGGGGTGGGTGTTGAGCAAAGGAAGATGTGGCCTCTTAAAGGAGCATTTCACCGGTGGAGGCATGAATATGTATTGCAATTGGGTCCTATATGTAGTCGAATAATAAAATAAAATTCTACTTTGGTGCAGTCTTGACCGAGAAAAGGCAGAAAGTGACTTTTTGGCGCTTGTGGATTGAAGACAACAACTCCCACCATGCACAGCTTCGCTGGCGGCCACTCCCGCTGATCATCTCCGCCTATCGGACACCTCCTTGTTCCATCTACTAATGGAACAAATCAGCGTGGAGCTTGAACCGACGTCACTAGAGTAGTGACGCTTGCACAGAAGCATACGGCCGACATCTTCCTTTATTCTGGGTGGAAATAGTAACATAGTTACGCAATTAAATGCGTTTATGTAAACATTTTTAGCAAGAAATGTGCATTTTAATTTCATAATGTTCGCTCGTTGAATGTGAAGGATGTTTGGTTTGATATTTATGACGAAGAGGGAACGCTCCATTCACTTGCATGGACAGCGTCTCTGGTTGCTAAGCAACCTCAACGTCTTGGCGGACTATCTGCTGATCAACACTACGAATGCTGGAAACACACCAGACACACCATGTGAAGTTATTTAACCCGATTATTGTTATTTATATCCGACATTATTTAATCTAACCCGATCTAAACTCTATCATGCACCCAAACACGGCGGCATTTGGGTTTCCTACCTCGGACTCCTAAATCCAGCGCAGCCACAGGCGCGTTGGCGCGTTGAACCATTTTTGTGACACACAATGATCAAGCTTCAAGTTAAGCACGTTACACGCGTTTGGTGTGGCCGTAGCCCGTGTCCACCAAAAGCGTCTTTTTATGCGGTTTCACCCAAAAAATCGGCTTCGTGTGGACGGGGCCAAGAAGGCGAACACACGTCACCAAGACGGGGAGACAGCGCCAGGCGACTTACGCCACTATCTGCCAATGGATCGTGGATGCCTGGGCTGATATAACAGTCTCAACTGTGGTCTAAGCTTTCACGAAGGCAGGAATAATCACTGAACTGCCAGTCAACAGCAGCGACACTGACTCGGATAATGACGAGAGGGATCCGGGCATGTTGGATGCCGTACTCGCCCAACTGTTTAATTCGGACACACAAGAATTCGAGGGATTCGTAGACGGGGAATGAACTGAAAAAGTGAGCTTATTGTTGAGAGATATTGATATTGATGAGATATTGTTAATATGCACATTAACGTTTGAACATCGTTACCATGGGAGTGACCGGAGTTGTCAGAACGCTTAATAAAGTTTGACTTTATCTGACTGTTTTGTTGACATTCCCTTTAGCACAGCTCGGTCTGGTCGATGCATAACGCAACCCCAGTCAAACGTTTGACTGCAGTATCTTCTATTCTATGCGCCTTATAATCCGGTGCGCCCTATACATGAAAACAGTTCTAAAATAGGCCATTCATTGAAGGTGCGCTTGATAATCCGGTGTGCCGTATAGTGCGGAAAATACGGCAGCCCTCGTCTATTTCTTTCGAAATGGTGAACTTTTGCATGGAGCCATCTTCTATGTCAGATCGAGTACCCTCCGCCAATGTAGGCCTACTTCAGTTTTATCAACAGCCTCTGTTATCTTAGCTTCAGACGCTGTGGATGTTAGTTTCTGCTGGTGAAGTCCCACCCACTGGCACTGCTCTAATAGGTCTGTAGCGTCAGTGGGTCCCACCCCCTAGAGGGGGGTGGGACTAGTGGTTGTAGTCGTACGAGAATCATCCCCTCTTACACTTCCTATTTTCTTGTACGCAAAAATCGTCATATTGCGTCATAAAAAACAGGAAGTGTTGGAGATCGATACGGATCTCTCCAGTCTCTCCAGAAAATAAGGAAATGATGCTAGACCATTCAAAAATATGCGGGGGGTTCTAAAAATACAAAGCTTATGTGAAATGGGTGAAGTTGCCCTTTAAGGGGAACTAGGAAACAGTTGTTTGTGGCCAGCCTGCCACACAAGGCACTCATCACACGCAAACCATTACATATCGCGTATGACTTATACATATTATGGATGAATGGATGTACTGTGTACATTTCAATGGACAATTTGCAAAGAAAAACAGACGAGAAAGAAAACATCTCCTGAATCATAAATTATGATAATGATTTAATAATAATCAGTTATTCTACACCTAGCTTCTCGCAGTCGTTCATCTCAGAGATAATATAACTCTGTCATCAACAGCCACAAACATGAAAACTGTTCATTTTGATGTATTTATAAGAGCAAGACAGAGAAAGAAGTTTGAAAATTCACTACCTGTGCACAAATCCAGTCCACTGTCCAGTATAACTCTATCTGGACCATGTTATACTGTCTCATGTAACATTAATGCATATACAATGCAATGACAACGAAAGTGTATGGGGAGTACCTGGGAGGTCCACAGCAACAGACAGACCCAGCCTTCAGACCTGTCAATCATTGTTCTTTTCAAATGTATCGATTGTTCGTGGATCAACGCGCCGACGCCAGGCCGGGCCCTCTAGACATCGTCTGGGTCGTAGTCCCAGCTCGGCACTAACACAGATTTGCTCTTCTTGTTGCGGTTCTTCCTCTTCTGGCTGCCGCCTTCCAGAGCGCCGGACAGGGACATGTAGGCGGCCATGCTGTTCCTCACGCCGTAGCTCATCGCCGTGCCAACGCCGTCAGCGTCCTCATGGAAAGTACGCCTGCCAGAATGTGAGGCAGAGAAGAACATTTTTATTTTTAAATATGGACGTTATGTGTTTAACATGATTCCAAAAGTCGTACACAATTGTCTTGGAATGGTTGCTGTGCACAGACCACATTTAAAATAAGAAGATTGTACGATGCCGCGAGGGGTTGGCAGGAGAACATGATGAATGCCATGATTTCCATCAGCATCGTCTTTATTGGCGTCAAGTTCCTACCTGTCAACGTCCTTCCAGTTGAAGTTGCGGCGCATCACCACCGGGGGAGCTGTGTTTGGCTGCTCTGCTGAGGTCCCAGACAGACAGGGGCAGGATAAGGTACAGCACAGGCCGTCTGCACAGTCTGGGGATGGAAGAGCCGCAACATGACGGGAAAATACTGTCGACCACCAAAAGGACAAATGTGCTTGGTTAGACTACACACAATATTAAATATTCCTGCTGATAATTGTTTGGGAAATTCTGCTACGGTTTTGTTATTTTTGCAGATTAATTTATCGCAAGCGATTGATATCGGTTTTTGTGATGTCATTAATGTTGGAGGTCAGGCATCTTGCTCAAGGATGCAGAAGTGTAGGCAGAAGTGCATACATTGGGGTTTGAACCTGGCAACTCCCAGTTGGGAGTCAAACACCCTAAACACTTGACATGCCACATTTCGTTGTGCTGTGCTTTAGAACCGATCCATGTTTAGGTCTGTTAAACCTTCTCGGTCCATTCCCATTCTTTGTCTGGCGCATTTCCACCGGAGGGTGCGGGTCGGTTCAGTCTGTAAAGGTGCGGCAAGGGTCACGTTCTCACCGCCAAAAGTGGGCGTGATCCGGACTGAGCCGTATTGAGCTGCACTCATCTCGCAGTACTCCTCCGTTGGGGTACTGAGACGCCTGAAGGGTGCCGGCAAGTTTGAGAAATACACGCCGTCCGTTGATTGGTCAACAGAATCGTCAGTTCCGTGCAACAGGGGGATAATAACAAACAAACGCAGTACCTGCAAGGTATATCTGGATAATGGCGGAAGCTTCGTTTATTGAAGAAAATGTTGCGCAAAAGTTTCCTTCTTCGACGTCCTTCATTGTTTCTCTTTTATTGTGTTGCGTTCTTCTTTTTCCTTGGATTTATTAGCAGGCTACACTGTGTCGGGCTGCTATGAGGTCACAATGCTTATGTGGATATCCGCGGCTATCCTCTCCGGCTTAAACCCCGCCCTACCATAAGGGTACTGTCGGTGCGTGCTGGGTCCGAAGCGTACCCGCCGGTGGAATAGCGCCAGTAGTACTCCGTCTTAAATCTTTTCAAAAACACAGTGTTCCCTTACCTGGCCACCAGGGGGACAGGGGTCTCCAAGCCACTCACCACCACAAAGCCCCCCTTTTGCCGTAATTTCTGTTTGGTCCATAAGCCAAATCTGAGAATTTGGGGATTTGATCATTTGTCTGCTATTTTTAGGGTAAAGCCTCTGACTGTTATTTGCATGGGTCTGATAGTCTCACTACACAAGCAATGGTGAATATCATTTCCTGTTCATCTTTATAAATGTGTCCTTAGTGGAACATTTGTACACAAACATACTCATTCAACTGATCTGAAATGGCTTTTATTTTTTCTTATGCAACTGTGTTTCTAATCGATATCTCTTAAATTAGAGCATTGTGGTATCTATCATTGTGGTTGGTCATTGTGTGTGTGTGTGTGTGTGTGTGTGTGTGTGTGTGTGTGTGTGTGTGTGTGTGTGTGTGTGTGTGTGTGTGTGTGTGTGTGTTTGATGGCAGGTGTGTGCGTGCAGGCATGTGCGCACGTGCGCGCGTGTGTGTGTGCACGTGTGTGAGTGTGTGTGGGTGTATTGAGCCGTTTTCTACCCCTACCAGAGTAGTGGGAGATCATATCTTCCAGGCACTGGAAGGTGAGCCGAGGGGAGATGTAGTACCAGCTGTTGTCCATGCGACAGATGCGGTAGTGTTGCACGCCCCTGTGCTTCACAGACAGCGAATACACACCTGGGAAGAGACAGCATGTTCACACGTCAAACGTCACACATACCTCAGTTACTCTGTGTGAAATAAGGCTGTTGATGTTGCATTTGTTTATATCCTCTTATTTTAAATAATGCTGTGTGCTGTGTTTGTTCTTGAGATACTTTGCCAGCTGCACTTCCCCTTCATTGGGAGTGTAAAAGTGTCCATCACATGTACTTTCGCATCTAGTTCCATATCCAAAGAAATCACGTAGTCAAGGAATGTGTGCCTACTCTCACAATGGAAAAAGGCGCTTAGAAAAGGTAAATGTTTAGTTTTTTGTGGGAAATTATATTGCATCAGCAGTTATCTTCTGCGCACCATAAGCCCCTGAACACACTGAACGTTTTTCAGAAGCTTGTGGCGGCTATTTTGTAATTCTTATCAGCGAGAACTGTGCATTTTGCCTGATGCTTGAACAGCCTCCTTTGAACACATGAAAAATACTTGAAAAACGTGCAGCGTGCCGCTCAGATTTTTTCCAGCCTTCGACTAAGGAGGTCCTCACATTCTACAGCCTGCAAATGTTGTCTCTGTCATCTGTGGCCTGAAGATGAGATCTTTACTCGACGTCCTCTGTCACGCCTGGACGAGGAGCACTTGAACAATGCTGTTACTGTCCAATGACTCAATGTAATCCGTGGGAACTTTCCAGTTGACGTCTTGCTTCTCTGAATGCATGCATGATATGTAGTGTTGCCTCACCTCTATCGCTGGTGCTCTCCCGCACCAGGAAGGAGCCCAGCACGTTGCAGGGCATCTGCAGGAGGGCCTCTGCCTTCTGCCTCTCCAGCCCCTCGAACAGCCAGCTGCGGACCCAACCCATGCCACTGATTAGCTATTTACAACTAGCTATTAGCAATTAACCAGTTGCTAACAAATTCTTTAAATTGCAATTAGGCAAATATTATTTGATGCAGACAAGGAGATCGATATGATTGCACGGCCGTTAACATCATAAACACATTGATACAAACTAATTATTCCGGCATGAGGCCCTGAAATTAGAATCTAGATGCGTGGTTATGCAAAAATATTATATATAATAAATGTTATTCAACAGTAGCCTATAGTGACGGATTTGTCTATTTTTTTCCAACCAGTAGAAAATCGATCTTACAATGAAAGTAGATGGAATTGACTATGAAGGAATTGTATGGACGGATGTTTGTGTCACCCAAGGCCTTCCGCGGCCGACCACATGACTGTTACAAGACTACAGTGTTGTACATCTTACCCATGGTACACTTTGGCAACATGAGTGTTGGGGATGTAGTTCTCAGTTCGTGTTCGGACAGAGCGGACTCTCCACCAGGAAGCCTCTCTGCTCAGAAACAGATTGGTTACGACAAAGTGTGCCAGATTGAACTTCTCTTTATGTAGTGCCTAAAGCACAGAGCGAGAGACAGAGAGCAATTGTGTGAAAGAGCAAGAGAATAGTCATTGCATGTTAGTTTTGATATAATTCTAGTTTAAGGTCTAATAATTACTCCTTACTATTTTATTAATTCAATACTTTTCACTAATCCTATTAAATAACAGACTGTAATTGCTTAATGTTAATTGACTTCCAGTTTCTCCAGTTCCATGTCATTAATAAGCAGGTAGGGTGAGTGGCAATTATCACAAGGATGCCTACAGCTTAGGCTGAGGACACTAGACATGGAACCAAAAACCTCTCCAATCAACATCCTACCCCTACGTGACTATCCTACCTGCCTCACAACATATATATATATAAAACACAAATATATAAGATCCAGCAATAAATAATGAAAATGACAATTATCCTCATCATAACAATAACATCATCATTATAAGAGCAGTAACAGTGCCGTACTGTGCGAGCACTGTCAGCTTCTCTCCCATCCTGAAGATGGGCTTGCTGACCAGAGGCGAGGGGTAGTCGCCTGTCACCACCAGCACCTCCCCCCCCAAACCTGCCAGCGAGACAAGACACAAGGTTACAGCCGCGCAACATTAGCTTGGAGCCCTCTCTGATGCAATGTATGTATTGGGCACGGGCACTGTACCCCTGACATAAACACGCTAATAAAATGGACATACTCTTTACAGCAACCTATCGTTTCCAGGTTACAGCAAAAGAAAAAGACAGAAAAAAAAAACTATTTTCTGTTTGGATAAGGAAATACATTCCCTGTATCGATGTTGAAATACTTAAACTTTGTGTAAATATCTTGCTTCTTTTTTTCACTCCATTTTATATGTAATATGTTTAAAAAGTGTTTATTAGATATTTTGTTCTGTATGTTTCTCGGTTAGTCAGAGGCACACCGTTGAGCTCTTAGTTTTCTACTACACAGCTTTGTGCAAGCTGTTCCATTCTTCATGTGTCACGGCCTTCCCAGACCTGCTCTATGTCTGACTCACCAACAAACCTATCAATGATAAGACAACGCAAAGACTCACAAAGGAGTTGTGAGTAGAATAACCGGAAAAATATACATATCTTGTGTCAGCAGACTCACAACAGACAACAGACTTGCAACTAGGAGGTTACAGAAATGACTGAGCTGAGCAGAGCTGATTTCAACTTTGAAGACAGACGAGTGTCTTACCTTTGTGTGTGATGTCTGGCTCCTCTTCGTTGGCCTCCTTGGCAGCCCCTTTAATCAGGTTTCCCATCCTCAGCAGAGAGCAGACTCTCCGGGCCCCGACACAGGTCCACAGACACCACCGTACGGCCCTCAATTCATCACTTTGAACACAACGCTCATTTAAACAAAGACACTTGTGTGCTTGTTTTGATGTTTAAGGTGCAGCACCAGTAATGCCTATGCTTATAACCCTCCCAGCCTACGCTGGCGACTTCCTTCTCGTTGACCAATGTGCGAGTTCTTTCTTCACAAAATAGGGGAAATGGGTTATCCGATTAAACCACATTTAACCTATGCACTAACTGCCATGGTCACAATAAAAAGGAACAACTATTACTGCCCAATGTGCACACAAACACATACACACACAAACACACACACACACCACAGCACACATCCCCCTTTCGGACAATTGTCAGAACAGTTTCTGCACTCTTGTACGATTACACAATCCACTGAAGGAAGATTCAATGTATAAGGCATCATGGAAACGGCAAACACACATGCACACACACGTGCACACACACACACATGAAGCTATACCTTGTGCTTGGGGCTGGACGGGGAGTCTAGGGCCCCCTGGGGTGTCATGGCTACGGCGGGCCGAAGGGTGTCTGTCTGCCACGATAGGAGGCGATGGGAGGTGTAAGGCGACAACACTGCTGTCACTGGTGGGGACACACCCACTTCCTCTACTGTAAAGAGGAAGAAAACAATGACTGAACAACAGAAGAAAGGCAGACGATTTCCTTAAACCCCCCCCCCCCCCTATGAGTAGGGGTTATTATGGGGTGTTTAGGGGTGTTTGAGCGTGTCGAACAAATAAATCATCAGGGTTCCTGTACATTTTATTTAAACGGAAAACATAATGTATAAATGTGGTGTTGTTAAGAGAACACGGATCACAATCCACGTCCAGCAGCTTTTTATGGTCTAAAATGGCTGCCAAACGTCTGGATTTGTTATGAAAATAACCGCGCTTGAGTTCAGGGACATAAGACAGCAATGTTATATCTATGTATTTTTAATTCATAGTGATGAATTTACAGGACAACTCAATTCTTTCCGACTATTTTTACTAGCCATGTGTGCCGTAGAGACAAAACATGTTCAACTAGGCCTATCATAGGCCTAGTTGAACATGTTTTGTCTCTACGGCACACAAAAAAAATATGTGAAGCTTAGTCATAATAATAATAATAATACATTTAATTTAGAGGCGCCTTTCAAGACACCCAAGGTCACCTTACAGAGCATATAGTCATCATACATTTTTTAAAAAGCAAGACATTGTGGAAAAAAATAAATAAATAAATAAATAAATAAATAAACATAAGCAATAAGTAATAAATAAAACAAAAACAATCAAAACAGTGATCAGTTAGACGTTGTCGAAGTCATGACCTTCCATTTAGACTAAATGGAAGGTCATCACTAGGGATGTAACGAAATGACATTTTTATTGCGATACGATACGATATCAAAATTAATATCACGGTATCACGATGACTAAGCTTCACAGATTTTTTTTCATTGAGTGTAATAGTATAGCACCATGCACGACCTGAGTGTTGTATAGAGTACATTAGAGTCAACTAAAATGTTTAGAAAGTCCCCTTAAAACATTGTTAACAAAGGCCGGGTATTTGCTTACACCAGCTTTGATGTGTGGTTTGGTAGCACAAGCTCCTTCCCGACAGTGGGCCAGTGTGGTTATCTGCATGGGTGGTTCACTAACACACACACACACACACACACACACACACACACACACACACACACACACACACACACACACACACACACACACACACACACACACACACACACACACACACGTCACACACACACATTTACATACACTCTCTTTCTCTCTCATACACACCAAAACGTGCATACACACACGCTCTCGCTCGCTCACTCATGCAAGCACACACACCCACACACTGTGAATCGCCGAGCCGATAAAGTTAAATCAGGATCAAGATCTTTTAATGGCACAGAGAAATTTGGCACCAGAGAAAGTTTTCTCTCACATTTCCTTCCCTCTGAACCTGTGTGTGTTTCCGTATTCTATGCATGGCATTTTATCACGTATTTGGTTGCCACTGCATCTTTACTAAGTAATAAAACATTGAACTTGTTTAGTGAAGCTTTCCTCCTCCTTCTGAATACTGATACTGATTATTCATAAAACATATACACATTTAAATCAGTGAGATATCTGCAATATCCGATTTTCCAACACACCGTTTTATTCTTTTGAGGGAAAACTTGTTAGAGGTTTCTGGAAAATGTGTTTCACCACTTTTATTTTCCACTAAGAACAAGCTATCAAGCCAACAAATGCACCCTAAACCCTCCAATCAAACGCTGTCTTGCTGCTCTACTCCCTATTCTAGGAAACCTTGTTAACTGAGGTATATGAGCTAATATTCCCAAAAACATTTTGATCTTTTGCTTATAAAAAAAGCTAAAATAAACCTGAAAGCTTTCATAACAAACGGTTTTAATTAACATTTAACCATATGTTCAGTCAAAATATACCTGCTGCTCAGTTTAAACACAAACCACCTGGGTCTTCATCTAAGATGGCCGTCCAGGGATCCTAGCTGTAATATTATTCCACAGGGCCGCAGTTTATTATTCTTCAGTCGACTTAGCTCATGTAGTTTCCACATTGAGAACTGCTGTGTTTTTTTTTCCATCCCTGTAGCTCTTGCTCCACTGCCACCTTCTCCTGCCAAGGCAAAAGGTAGAAGGTTGTGACAGAGAATAATAATAACATAATTATAATAATGTGTATTAGTATTATAATTCTTAGCTAGCAGTAGAATTTTCGTTGTCCCAATAATAATTATATTATATAAGTGTCACATGAAAATAAAAATCATAATCATAATAATCATAACACTTAGAGAGAGGGACAAAATTGTTGTCAGAATGAACTCAGTCATAACCTTTAGGCTTTCCATTAATAAGCAACACAAGATGTGCAACACAAGGAATTCCCAGAAACCTGTAACAGGAAGATGAAGTGACTAAAGGAGAAGCCTCACACAGAGCCATACAGAGGAAGTGCCAGAGGACGTTGGCTGGTACTGCAGTAGGTGAGGTCAAGCCTCAGTTAGCAGTAAGGCAGGCCCTTCTGGCCTCATGGTCTGGTTCACATGGACTCGGATGTAAGTAACAACACCCAACCACTTGTTAAAATGCTATGTGATCTAATGATTATGATTTCTTAAGCATAGCCGACCTTGTATTAAACACTTACTAGTAGCAGAAGGATTCAGGAATCAGTTACAGGTGGAGCATATCAGTTCAAACCTAAAAACATTATTAGTGAAGATTTCATATTAGTGCAGGATTTATTACAAGTTTACAGGTTATATATTGGTGCTTGTTCTTACAGGCAAGGGACTATTATGTTTTGAAAAGAAAACTTTACACAGAGATATCTATGTAAACCAGTGCCACCAGTGTTAAAGCCTAATATAAACTATGAGGCCTTTACTGTTTGGCCCAATTTTGGCATCAAACTATTAATATGTTGCTACAACACTATTTTTTTTTATGATATTTGTTTATTGCTTTTTTTTGTGTAAATCAACAAAACAGATAAAGTAATTGTAAGTGATAATCTAATGAAATAATAAAACAGTGCTTAAAGTAGTGCAAATTGATAAAAAGAATGTATAAGCATCTATATTACACATAAACAAAAACATATAAATATATTAAAATATATATATATAAGAAAAAACAAGCATACATCAAAGTAGACAAAGCAACAATAAATAATAAAAACAAAAAATACAATCGACATTCAGCCTTTATGTCTGTGTTATGTTTGACATTGCTGCAACAATGCATGTTACGTTACGCATGTTTACGACATGCCATGTTCTTATTGGTTTTGCACTCTTTATGTGATTTGCGCATGCGTGAGTGAGTTAGTTGAATAAATGGAGTAAGCTCCAACTAGAACTCTGTGACATTGCGTCTTTATTCCTATGTTGGCTCAGTTCCATGGGTCAACAGTTTTTTTCTAAATTGGATCTTCGCCAAGGATACCTTCAAGTGCTATTACATCCTGATAGCCGCAACGTAACAGCCTTCATTACCCAAGACGGGGTGCTCCGCTAGAAACGCATTGGCTTTTGGGTTAAGTTCAGCCACAAGTTGCTTTCAAAAAATCATGGCCTCCATCCTGGCTGGGATCCCTGGCATGGCCATTTACCTTGACAACATTGTTGTCCATGGAATCAATGCCGCTACCAATGATGAGCGTCTCCAGAAAGTGTTCACCGTCATGGCTGAGCACCACCTTACGCTGAACACTGACAAATGTGTCTTTGCGGCCTCTGTGATCGACTACGTGGGGTTCCGCCTCTCAGCAGGGGGTATAAGCCCACTTCAGTCGACCACGGAGGCCATCCAACGCGTACCTGAGCCAACGTCACCAGCGCAAGTTGCCTCCTTCCTGGACATGAATGCGTATTATCTCAGTTTCTTACCACAGTACTACAACACAACTTCTCCACTGCGCAGACTACTGAAAACCGATGAGCCCTGGACCTGGACTCCAGAATGCTCCCAGGCAGTCCATCGCCTGAAAATGCAGCTCAACTCACCACCAATCCTGGCACACTTCGATCCGGCCAGCCGCACACTTGTGACGTGCAAAGCCTCTTCCATAACAATAGGCGCCGTGATGTCTCAACTTCAGAGTGCCGTGGATAGGCCAATCGCTTTTGCTTCTCGTGCACTCAGTCCTACGGAACAACGGTATTCTGTGGGAGAACGGGAGGCACTGGCTTGTCTCTGGGCCTGTGAACGCTGGCACATGTACCTGTATGGACGTGAATTCACGTTAAGGACTGATCACCAAGCCGTCAGCACCCTGTTGGCTACGTCAGGCACCGGCCACAAACCACTCAGATTGCACCGCTGGGCCGACCGCCTACAACAGTAAATCTTTTGACTTCAGTTCACACCAGGAAGGGACAAAGTAGTGGCCGACCTGTTATCTCCCTCCATCATCGCACCCACACCGGAGTCCCCATGCTTGACGAGGCAGAGCATAACATTATACAACTCCTCCACACGCCTCTGCAGGAAACTTTGTCATTGAGTGAGCTGCAGGACGCCTCAGCCGCCAACCCTACTCTCTTCCTGGGGGCCTCGTACACTAGGAACGGCTGGCCTAACAATGTGCCGGACAAACTCTCGGCCTACCTCAGGGTTTGCAAACAACTTGCATGCTGGAATATCTCCTGTGTTGCAAGAGGGCTCTGCGCTGTGGTCCCAAGTGTCCTTCGGGCGCATGTCCTTGATATGGCGCATGAGGGCCACTTGGGCATAGTCAGGCTCAAACAACGATGCCGGGACCTGGTATGGTGGCCGGGGATTGACATTGAGACATTGAGACCTTGGTCAGAGACTGCACAGCCTGCTTTCTCAGTGGCAAGACCAGGGCCCCAGCCCCGCCCCCACCAATGCAGCCCCTGGACTGGCCGTCCCAGAGCCGGCCCTGGGCATAGGCAGTATAGGCAAATGCTAGGGGTGCCGTCATCCGCGGGGGGCGCCGAAAACGGGGGGAGAAAAAAAAAAGAAAAAAAATAATAATAAATTATATCTATATATATATAAATACTACTTTTTTTTTTTACCAGTGCCATTACTACTATTATTTCGAAATATTATTTAAGCCCACAGCAACATAAAGTCATAGCAAAGACTATTAAATAATGGAGATGCCTTTTTTCTGGGTGCCTGCCTGGCTGTACCTGCCCTCTTTGAGGGGGGCGGGGTCAAGAGGCCAGCTGCCTGAATCTGACCGGACCGTGACCCCGGACGAAGAAAAAGATTAATGACGCTGTATCGGAATTATGTCCAAAAGACTGAAGCCGTCCGGCGCCCAAGGAAGGAAAAGAAGGAAAGAAGAGGATGAAATACGTGAAAAAGATAGAGGTACAGTAATGTCAATGTGATGAAGTGCATGAAATTAATAGTTGAATGCATCGTAGTTACCGTTGTTGGAGCAGAGTGATAGCTTGCTAGCTTACTTCGGAAGATAGCAACATTGTTTAATAATCAATAAATAGCTGAGTCGACGTGTGTTAATGTTACTCCACCTTAAATTCATTAGGGACGTTTGGAAACTTAACGTTAGGCCTGTTCAGGTGTTATTTTACAGGTGTCTTTCCTGCTTGTATGTCAGTTAAAATGCTTTTAGTTGTCCATCCACATTGTAATAGGGTGGTTGTAAGTACTTGGTTTTATGTGTCACAGTTTATGTTTGTTAAAGTTTACATCAGTCTTAAAGTGCAGTTAAAGTGTATTACTGTTAATATTTCATACCTTAGCTTTCACATATCATTCATAGGCTATATATACATATATATTCATTTCACTGCACTTTACTGGTTTTTGCACTGTGGTTAGACTGAATTGCATTGCAATGACAATAAAGTTGAATGAATATCATCACATTTTCATTATTAGTCTATATTAGTCTCATGTAGAGCACACCAAGCATGTTTTTTTAATTAAAACGTAACATGCAGTTGTCACATATACTTCTCTTCTCTCTTCAGATGCACTTTTAAAATATTTCAGTACCACCCCCAGTGACACAGCATCAGGTGCTGCTGTCCCGTCTACCTCTGCACAGCCCTGATACATTATTGTATTTTTTTATTTTTTTTATTTTTACACTTCAGTTGAGTGCTTGTTTAATCTCTGGTTAGAACCAAACTAGATAAACCATACTACATTTAATTGTATTTACAATCATTTGAATCTGAACTCTATCTATTAGTTTGCTTATGAATGCCTTTAGTAAACATCACGCATTTCTTTGCAGTATTTTGTGCATACCTTATTGTCTGAGTGATTCATTGTCACTTGTTTTTCAAGACTTTTTTTTTTACTGCAAAGTGTTTAATTATTAAAAGTTCTAACGTCTGCAGTATTTTGTGCATACCATATTGTATTTATGATTCATTGCTTGTTACTTGGTTTGTAATACGTTTCGTGTGTTTAATTTTCTATCTAAAATCAAGGAGTCTCAAAGACAAAGCTTTGTAGCTTCTCTGAGTTTATGAACATTCGTAGTCAAATTTACCCTGCGATCCAAAGGATAGGGGGCTCCAGGAAAAATCTCGCCTAGGGCGCCAAATTGGTCAGGGCCGGCCCTGGTCCCAACCCTGGGAGCATATTCAACTCGACATCTGTGGTGAGCTGAAGGTAGTGCCGCACCACCAGAGATTTCTTGTGGTGACCTACGACCTCCACTCCAAGTGGCCAGAGGTGGCAGCAGCCGGCACAGTAACTGCTGGGGTACTGATTTCCATCTTAGACTCCCTGTTTCGCTCGCTGGGGTCCGCCTAAGAATATCACCACTGACAATGGGCCCCAAATGGTGTCTCACAAACTTTGTTCCTACCTGAGAGAGAAAGGAATGCACCATATTCGCACAGCTTTCTGTAACCCATCAGCCAACAGGGGGGTTGAAGGGCTTAATCAGTCACTAAAGAATGGAATTAGGTCACCTGGCTCAAGGGTGCACGTTCAACACCAGTCTTCTCCAGACACTACTGCACTACCGTGCTACCCCACACTCGACCACTGGGGTCTCTCCGGCCTCCCTCATGCTGGGCTGGGAGCTACTGTTGCCGCTGGAAGGCTTCGCCCTGGTCTGGTCCACACTCCAGTGCACCCGGCCCAAGCAAGGGTCAATACACGTCAGGGCTAGATGAAGAACCGGTTTTACCAGAGGCGGTGAGCCAGACCACCAGCCATTGCCACTCAACTGGGTCAGAATTTGACGACCCCATTGCAACAACAAGCTGCTGTCATTCTGTTCAAAGCCAATGCAAGTCAGCCAGCAGCTTGGCCCTGCCACATTCAGGCTCGTAGATGGTACCCGCTGGCATGGCAGCCGTCTGCGCAAGGGTTTAGCTCCTCCTGCACCTGGCCTGATCCCAGCTCCTGCAACAGCTTCTTCAGCCCGGCAGTCAGACCTTTCTGCGGCCTGGGATTCACTGCAAATTGATGCGCCATTGCCTCCTGCCCAGCAAGGGGCCCCGGAGCCAAACCCTGAGACCAGTGCCCCACCTGAGCCCCGCCCTGTCCGTGCACAGGACCGGCAGGACTTTGAGACTGAGTATCACACTTGAATTCTTGTGAAGGGGGGAGAAATGTTATGTTTGACATTGTGCTACAATGCATGTTATGTTACGCATTTTTACGGGATGCCATGTTCTAATTGGTTTTGCACTCTTGATGTGAGTCACGCATGCATGAGTGAGTTAGTTGAATAAATGGAGTAAGCTCTAGAGCTCTGTGACCTCGCGTCTTTATTCCGCGTCTTTATTTTAGTCTGAATAGAAAATAATGATAAAAAATAAAAAAAATTGAAAAATAAGATTTCATCTTATTCAGGGAAAGTTGGAAAAGTAATTTTCTTTGTGTAGGCCAAGAAGGGTCCCCATATTTCATATTTCAATTTTTTTTGAAGAACCTCTGAGTGTACACCGTAGTTTCTCAAGTGGCAAATTATTAAAAATATCTTTTATCCACAGAGTATGTAGCACTAACATCACACATTATGAAGACATTTGAACGGCTGTTGCTCCATGTCCTCAGACCCCAGGTCCACCACGCACTAGATCCACTGCAGTTTGGATACCAGGAGAAGGTGGGCGTGGAGGATGCCATCCTCTATCTGCTCCATAGGGCCCACTCTCATCTGGACAGGGAGAGCGGCGCTGTGAGGATCGCGTTTTTTGATTTCTCCAGCGCCTTCAACACCATCCGGCCCCTCCTGCTGAGAGACAAGCTGACAGAGATGAGAGTGGACCCACTCCTGGTTACATGGATTACGGACTACCTCACAGAGAGACAACAATACGTTAGACTGAGGGCTCCACGTCAGACACTGTGGTCAGCAGCACCGGAGCACCACAAGGCACCGTGCTCTCTCCCGTCCTCTTCACCTTGTATACATCCGACTTCCAGCATAACTCTGGGCTCTGCCATGTGCAGAAATACTCAGACGACACTGCGATAGTTGGCTGTATCAAGGATGGAAGGGAGGGGGAGTACAGGAGCCTGGTCGAGGACTTCGTGAGGTGGTGCAGGTCCAACCATCTGCAGTTGAACTCCTCCAAGACCAAGGAGATGGTGGTGGACTTCAGAAGGAAGAAACCACATCTCCTACCCGTGTCCATCGAGGGGGTCGATGTGGAGGTGGTCAGGACCTATAAATATCTGGGACTGCAGCTGGACGACAAGCTGGACTGGACAGCAAATATGGAAGCTTTATACAGGAAAGGGCAGAGCCGTCTGTACTTCCTAAGAAGGCTGGGGTCTTTCAACATCTGCAAAAAACTACTGCAGATGTTTTACCAGTCTGTGGTGGCCAGCGTGCTCTTTTATGCTGGGGTTTGCTGGGGAGGAAGCAGCAGGAGGAGAGACGCTGGTCGAATGGACAGACTGGTGAGGAGTGCTGGCTCAGTAGTGGGAACAGAGCTGGACTCTCTGGTGACAGTGGCAGAGAGAAGGACCCTTGACAAACTGCTGTCCATCCTGGACAACACCCACCACCCTCTGCATGACACCTTCACCAGGCAGAGGAGTGTTTTCAGTGGCCGACTGCTGTCCCAGTCCAGCTCCACTAATAGACTAAAAAACTCTTTCGTCCCCCTGGCCATCAGACTGTACAACAGCTCCCAGTAAAGGCAGGGAGGACAATAGATAACAACAATGGACATTTTATTTATTTATTTATTTATATTTATTTATATCTGTATTTTTGCACATCCATCTGCACTGTTTTTATGTGTGTTTTCGGCTGCTACTGGATACTTGAATTTCCCCCGGGATTAATAAAGTATCTATCTATCTATCTATCTATCTATGAGATTAATATATATTAATATTAAGCGTCTGGCCAGCAATGTTACAAAAGCTATCAGTTCTGCTTGTGATTTAGGCAAAGCTAACCGAGGGATGCCAAAGAGAGCTGGGATAGCATCTGGCTCAATAAGAGTCCAAGTCACCTCTGTTAGTGTGCTAAAGATCACAGTCCAATAAGCATGAAGAGCTGAACACGACCAAAACATATTAATGTGATTCGCTGGTATATTTCCACACCTAACTCCCCCTCCAGAGAACACATTACTCCCATCCTCCGTCAACTTCATTGGCTCCCAATAAAACAACGCATCAATTTCAAGATTCTCCCCACCACCTACAAAGCGCTAAACAACTTTGCACCCTCGTACATAACAGATCTCCTCCATCGCCACTCCCCCACTCGCCGCCTCCGCTCCGCTGATGCCAACCTTCTCACCATCACCGAGACCAAGTATCGCACCCTGGGGGACAGAGCCTTTGCCATCGCCGCCCCTACCCTCTGGAACTCCCTCCCTCTGGCCATACACTCTGTTTATTCAAAGGTCAACTTAAACCTATCTCTTCAGGACCACCTACAACATTTGACAAATCATCCTCCGCCATCTTCCACTCTCTCCCGCTCTCTTGATGTGTTGCCTATTGTTGTGGTGTTGTTTATTTTTTTCCCTTTTGTTTGATTATCTGTACTGTCTGTATGTATTCCTATCTTATTTGAAAAGCGTCTTTGAGTATTTAGAAAAGCGCTATAAAAAACTGATCAATTATTATTATTATTATTATTTGTGAGGTTAGTAGTGTGTCCCTTTGTTTACTCTCTTAGTGGTTACGGCAGGAATGATAAAAGTTGCCATGTTTTGACGTAGGCAACCTTGGATTCAGCAGATTATGCGAAACTTCCTTTATACTGTGTCTACGGCTGAACCCTTTTTTGTCTCAGTAATACTCAGGACTACTATCAGTACAGGGGGGGGGGGCTGGGGCGCCATCCTCTTGGGTGTCATCAGCCTGTGGCCATGACGTGGCGATGCTATCATTGACACAGATGCAATTTTGATGCCAACATATTCCAGTTTCTTAAATTCAGTTGGAAAATCACAAAGGGAGGAGACAGTGGAGCTGGAGTTGTTGTTGTGGCTATGGGAGAGATGAGGCTGGAGGTCATCTTCGATGGGGGAGTGCAGAGGAGGGGGGTGGCCGTTCCTCGCCAAGCCAGCATCAGCGATGGGGGAAGGCACGGTGTCCATGGCGTCAGGCAGGCTGTTGTCTCTCTTCAAGGTCTGTGGTCTGTCTGCTATCTGTGTGTCAGATAGTGGCCGAGTAGATGTGTGCGGGAGGATCTAGTCTCGCTTCTTCTCAACCTGTGCTCTGGCGGTGGCCTGTGCGTCAGACCATGGCAGGGTAGATTTTGTGGTTCTGCTTGTGATTTAGGCAAAGCTAACCGAGGGATGCCAAAGAGAGCTGGGATAGCATCTGGCTCAATAAGAGTCCAAGTCACCTCTGTTAGTGAGCTAAAGATCACAGTCCAATAAGCATGAAGAGCTGAACACGACCAAAACATATTAATGTGATTCGCTGGTATATTTCCACACCTAACTCCCCCTCCAGAGAACACATTACTCCCATCCTCCGTCAACTTCATTGGCTCCCAATAAAACAACGCATCAATTTCAAGATTCTCCCCACCACCTACAAAGCGCTAAACAACTTTGCACCCTCGTACATAACAGATCTCCTCCATCGCCACTCCCCCACTCGCCGCCTCCGCTCCGCTGATGCCAACCTTCTCACCATCACCGAGACCAAGTATCGCACCCTGGGGGACAGAGCCTTTGCCATCGCCGCCCCTACCCTCTGGAACTCCCTCCCTCTGGCCATACACTCTGTTTATTCAAAGGTCAACTTAAACCTATCTCTTCAGGACCACCTACAACATTTGACAAATCATCCTCCGCCATCTTCCACTCTCTCCCGCTCTCTTGATGTGTTGCCTATTGTTGTGGTGTTGTTTATTTTTTTCCCTTTTGTTTGATTATCTGTACTGTCTGTATGTATTCCTATCTTATTTGAAAAGCGTCTTTGAGTATTTAGAAAAGCGCTATATAAAACGGATCAATTATTATTATTATTATTATTATTTGTGAGGTTAGTAGTGTGTCCCTTTGTTTACTCTCTTAGTGGTTACGGCAGGAATGATAAAAGTTGCCATGTTTTGACGTGGGCAACCTTGGATTCAGCAGATTATGCGAAACTTCCTTTATACTGTGTCTACGGCTGAACCCTTTTTTGTCTCAGTAATACTCAGGACTAATATCGGTAAAGGGGGGGGGGCTGGGGCGCCATCCTCTTGGGTGTTATCAGCCTGTGGCCATGACGTGGCGATGCTATCATTGACACAGATGCAATTTTGATGCCAACATATTCCAGTTTCTTAAATTCAGTTGGAAAA
This sequence comes from Gadus morhua, assembly GCF_902167405.1. Classification (NCBI taxonomy): domain Eukaryota; kingdom Metazoa; phylum Chordata; class Actinopteri; order Gadiformes; family Gadidae; genus Gadus; species Gadus morhua. The sequence goes on from NC_044069.1 coordinate 22,000,567, forward strand.
TCACAAAGGGAGGAGACAGTGGAGCTGGAGTTGTTGTTGTGGCTATGGGAGAGATGAGGCTGGAGGTCATCTTCGATGGGGGAGTGCAGAGGAGGGGGGTGGCCGTTCCTCGCCAAGCCAGCATCAGCGATGGGGGAAGGCACGGTGTCCATGGCGTCAGGCAGGCTGTTGTCTCTCTTCAAGGTCTGTGGTCTGTCTGCTATCTGTGTGTCAGATAGTGGCCGAGTAGATGTGTGGGGGAGGATCTAGTCTCGCTTCTTCTCAACCTGTGCTCTGGCGGTGGCCTGTGCGTCAGACCATGGCAGGGTAGATTTTGTGGGGGAGCGAGAAGAGAAGATTGTCCTTTAACAGTTTTGAACCTAACCTGTTTGGGTGTAGGCCATCTGCTCTGAAAAGATATGTGCGCCCCCAGAACAAGTTGAAATTGTCAATAAAGCCCCTTCCTCTTTCATTGCAGACTCTGGAAAGCCATGTATTCAGTGCAAGTAGACGACTGAATCTGTTTATTCCCCTGTCAACTGCTGGTATGGGTCCACGGATGAATGACTTAATGGGCCCTATCTTGCATCCGGCGCAAGTGACTTAGTCACTGGCGCATGTGTCGTTGCTAGTATACAACTGGCGCAGAGCGTTCTTTTCCCACCACCGCCACTCGCCGGTAAATTAGGGATTGATCATGCGCCCCAAGGGGCGGTTCGGCGGAAGGAGGAGGCGTGTTCTGGCGCAAACGGTATTTTGCCGTTTCTGAATACCATTGCGCTACTGACCAGGAAATACCTGGTTTAAAGTCAGTGGCGCGTTGTTCAGATGCTATTTTAAGGGCGCATGCATACATGCGCATGCGATGCATACGGATTGCTTGTGCACCTCGCGTATACACTTTGCTTCTCCCATCTACCTAGACATTCTTGGTAAATTATTTGGGAAAGAACAGCTGATGCAGCGGTAATAAGTTGTACTTTTAAATCAATGCATCTGCAAACACCGTACAGCAAACACATATTTTCTTGACAGAGACATCGTGTAGGCCTACATGCCCATAACTTTTAGGATTGATGAGAATTTGATCGTGAAAAACATTGTTTTACCGCGAGTGAGTGTAAAGAATGAATGAATGCGCGCGTGTGTGCTCTGTTTAAACACACGCAAACTAAACACGTAACGCATAATACAATCAATGGCAATGTATTACCGCGGGGACACATGCATATTAGGATAGCATACAATACTGATAAGAAACAATGTTTATAATGTATTGCGTATATCATTAAATAGAACCACAGTTACCGCATATCACATGTTATATCATATACGTTTTCTTTGCCGAAATGTATTTGAGGACTCAGTATTTCTGAAGTTGTGGAAGAAAACCCCTTATTCCATGTGTGAATTAGGCCATATTATTTGGCAATAAACTGAGCCATTTGCAGTTTGAAATTCATGTGCATTTGTCTCATCGGAGACTGCAGCCGCGCTGTCAAAATATCAACTCGTCCGATTCAAATGCGCTCATGGCTCTTAAAGGGGATGGGAGCTGGCACTCTCATTGGTTTGTTGGACGTTACGCCCAAACCACACCTACGGGTAACTAGGCTGCTTCAGACCAACCCTTTTGACACTTGCGCCGCGACGCAAGTGTCATTTATCCGCCTGTAAAATAGCGATAGCGCCGTAGAACCGCCCACAAAGCTACTTGCGCTTTGCGCTTCCCACTTGCGTTTCAGACCGTTAAAATAGGGCCCAATGTGTATTTTGTCCAGTATGACCAAGAGATCAGTAATCCCTCTTCAGAAGTTCTGACTGTTCTCTTTGAATATCATTAAGTCCTGCACGCACAATAACCTGTGAGATTTTGGGGTTTTCCTATATGATTGTGGCTAGATATCACTAACCATCACATCTGGGAAGTAGCATGTTTTGATCTTCTTACCGGTTTTATCCTTGATGGTTGAGTCTTCTATAATCAGAGTTTCTGATTCATCTGCTTTCTGTGAGATGGGCCCTGGTTGGCTTGAGGTACAGTGGCAGACGCATGCGCAGCTTCCCTCTGTGGCGACCGGTTCTTGTTCCATCTCTGTCAGCACCGTCCGTCCGGACATATTTCGAGGCTCAGGGGTGCACGGGTGGCCGACGCATGCACAACTCGCCTCTATAGCAACTGGTTCTTGCTCCGTCTCTGTCTGCAACGTCTGTCCGGACGCATCTCTGGGCTCAGGGGTGCACGGGTGGCCGACACATTCGCAGCTCGCCTCCATGGCGACTGGTTCTCGTTCCGTCTCTGTCCGCACCGTCCGTCAGGACTTATCACGGGGCTCAGGGGTGCACGGGTTGCCGACGCGTTCGTGGACTCTTGAAGTGGCACCAACCGGTTCTTCAGCGGCAGGGTTAACTTAAGTGACGGGCTTATCCGGCTGATATATGCAACTTTAGCTTTGGGTAGCTTAGCATTTGACGTTGACTGAACTTGTTGATTCACTTTGGTATGTTGTTTTGGCTTAGCGCCGACTCTGTGCCAGTGAGACGCAGCTGGAACTGTCTCTCTCTTGTCCAGCTTCGGGAAGGTTACAGTGTAGCTTCGATCATCTTGTTGTGTATTTGTCTGAGTTAGCTCAGCAAACTCACCTATCAGCACTGTATCCTGGAGGAGTCCTTTGCATTTTTCTAATGCTGCTAGACTCGTTTCAAACAAAAGCCACTGTCTGTCGCAGTTTGGTGCAGTCTGTGCATTTCCCAGTCTCCGTGCCTGAGATATCCGATTACAGAGGCATGTAGGCGATAGGAAAGTCCAAGGCTTTTGCTGCGGTCAGATCCGGAAGTCATAAAAAGTGCCAAAATGTATTGTTGAATCGAGCGATGGAGGTCGACAGAAAAAACCTATATATTGTTAATTATTATGATCATGAAATAAAATAAATAAAGTAGATCTGAACAATGAATTAAGTAGTTTTTTCCAATGGGAAACATGTCCTCTCTCTCTGCTGCCTCTTATCTCTCTGCTACCTCTTATCCTGACATAAAACAAAATTATTTCAGCATGCAAAGTGCAGCAGGAATGGCTACAGCTAAGTCTGAAATGTACAGAAGAAGATCATCTGCATAAAGTGAGACCCTTTGTTCAGAGCCATTCCTGCCTGTTCCAGTAATTTGAGTGTTAGAGTGAAGGGCTATTGCAAGGGGCTCAATAGCAATGGAGAATAAAAGGGGGGTAAGGGGGACACCCTGTCTCGTGGACCTATGTGTATTTCAGGGGAAACAGATGTTATTTGGTGATTTTCCATCGTTCGAATACCTTAGTGCTGTATTGAAATGCTCCCCCAGAGTTCTCCTATTAATTATTTACAGGCCACCCACATATTCTGCACATTTTTTTCGATGACTTCACAGAATTATTGTCTAGCATCTCCACAGAATTTGACTGTCTAGTTATAACTGGTGACTTCAATTTTTATACTGATGATTTGAATGACAAGTGTGCAAAAAAACTTTTTACCATTTTGGACACATTTGAACTGTCTCAACATGTGAAATAGGCTACTCATTGTAAGGGGCACACTCTAGACCTGGTTATCACAAAGGGCCTCAATGTTTCTGATCTCTCTGTGACTGATCCTTCCTTGTCTGACCACTTTTGTGTTTTCTTTAACATATCTTTTATTCCCGACATACAGACAAAATCAAACACTGTCAAAAAACGGTATATCAATGAAGATTCTAATGTACTTTTTAAAAAGGCCATCTCCTTGTTACCACCTCTAAACCCATGTTCTGCTGATGATCTTGTAGAAAACGTTTGAAAATTTTGAAAGTCATAGATGTCATTGCACCTTATATGGTTAAAACGATTTCTGGAAAGCAAAAGGCACCCTGGAGAAAAGCTGCTTCTGTAACAGCACAGAAAAAAGAATGCAGGAAGGTTGAACGCATCTGGCGTAAAACAAAACTTTATATTCACCATGATATCTATAAAGATAGCCTCCGTGCCTACAATTTAGACTTAAAAAATGCTAGAGAAACATTTTTCTCCAATATCATTAAAACCAACACTAATAATGCAAAAACCCTATTTGCAACTGTTGACAGACTGACCAACCCCCCAACAGAAATTCCACCTGATCTCCATTCCACGCAGAAATGCAATGAGTTTGCAGCTTTTTATATTGATAAAATTGAAGGTATCAGACGCGCCATCAATATCTCCACGTCAAACAAAAATGTTGGACTACCACCCTGTTCAGGCAAAAATTACGTGGCAAGGATGGCATGCTTTGATGTTATAGACTCTCAAAATCTTGTGGAAACGGTGACACAACTAAAGCCATCCACCTGTTGCCTTGATACTATACCTACCAACCTCTTTAAGAATGTTTTCGACTGCCTAGCAGTAGACATATTGCAGATAGTTAACAACTCTCTCCAGTCAGGCAAGTTCCCAAAAGCTTTGAAAACTGCAGTTATTAAACCCCTTTTAAAAAAGCGGAGCCTAGATGCCTCTATTATTAACAACTACAGACCAATATCAAATCTACCCTTCATAAGTAAAATCATTGAGAAAGTTGTCCTCCAGCAACTAAATCACTTCCTGGCATCAACTGATTGCTATGACACCTTCCAATCAGGATTTCGACCCCTGCACAGCACTGAGACCGCCCTTATTAAAGTTGTAAACGACATCCGTCTTAACACAGACTCTGGCAAAACCTCAATACTAATGCTACTTGACCTCAGTGCTGCATTCGACACTGTAGACCATACATTACTTCTGGAAAGGTTAGAAAACTGGGTGGGGCTTTCAGGCACTGTCTTAAATTGGTTCAGGTCCTACCTACAAAATAGGAACTACTTTGTTTCCATTGGCGACTTTGTATCAGAATCAACCAACGTGACATGTGGAGTCCCACAAGGTTCGATCTTAGGACCCTCTTTATTCAACATCTACATGCTCCCACTAGGGCAAATCATGCAAAATAACAATATTGACCATCATTGCTATGCTGATGACACGCAAATCTATGTATCGCTATCACCAAATGACTATCGGCCCATAGATCTGCTGTGCCAGTGCATTGAGCAAGTGAAGGAATGGATGTGCCGAAATTTCCTTCAACTAAATGAGGACAAAACAGAGATAATTGTATTTGGTTCTAAAACGGAAATGCTTAAAGTAACCCAACACCTTCACTCTCTGTCCCTGAAAACCTCAATCAAAGCCAGAAATCTAGGGGTTATCATGGATTCAGATTTACATTTTGACAGTACCATCAAATCAGTTACAAAATCGGCATATTATCACCTTAAAAATGTAGCAAGACTTAGAGGGCTCATGTCCACCGAAGACTTACAAAAACTTGTACATGCCTTTATCACTAGTAAGCTTGATTACTGCAATGGTCTCCTCACAGGTCTCCCAAAACAAACTCTGAGGAAGCTTCAGCTTGTTCAGAATGCTGCTGCTAGAGTTCTAACAAAGACCAAAAAATTTGATCATATTACACCAATTCTGAAATCGTTACATTGGCTTCCTGTAGGTCAGAGAATTGATTTTAAAATCATGTTGCTAACCTATAAATCCCTACGTGGTTTAGGCCCAAAATATTTAACTGATATGCTTCCACTACATCAGCCTTCTAGACCACTAAGATCCTCTGAGACCAATCTGTTAATTATCCCCAGAGTAAACACAAAACATGGGAAAGCAGGATTTAGTTACTATGCAACAAATAGCTGGAATAAACTCCCAGAGGATTTAAGACTTGCCCCAACTCTGAGCACCTTTAAAACAAGACTGAAGACTTTTATGTTTGCTATAGCTTTCTGCTAAAATCTTAAATACATTGCACTTTCTAAAAAGCTTTTTTAACTTTGCCTTTATTTTCTATTTTAATACTAAAATGCCTTTTCCTATTCTACCCATTTCTTTGCATATGTTTTTCTTTTACTTATCTATTATTTTATTTTATTGTTTGACAATGTTTATATGTGAAGCACTTTGAGTCTGCCTTGTGTATGAAAAGTGCTACATAAATAAAGTTGCCTTGCCTTGCCTTGCCTTGCCTATGTAGAGGGAAGCATTCTGACAGAATATTATTAGTCCTTACTGAGGCTTGAGGAGAGGAATAGAGTAGCTTAAAAAAGCCTTTTCAGCATCCAGTGATATCACTGCTTCTGAAACCGTGGTGGTAGATGGGTTATAAATTGTGTTGAATAATCTCCTTAAATTAAAGAAGGAATTTCTATTTCTAATTAAAACAGTTTGATCCGGGGAGAGAATAATTGGCGTTACAGCCTCAAGACGCAGAGTCAGAAGTTTTGATAATAATAAAAAATCTACATTCAGCAAGCTGATGGGATGACATGAGGCGCAGGAGAGTGGAACCTTATTCTTTTTCAAAATAAGGGAGATTGAGGCCTGGTTAAGAGTTTCTGGTAATTTTAGAGATTCTAATGAGTCATTAAACATGTAATTTAGAATTGGGGCTAGTCTATGTATATACTTCCTGTAAAATTTGGCAGAATAGCCGTCCAGTTCTGGGCATTTCCAACATTGTATGTGGGAAATTATTTATAAAGAAGTCTATTTGTTTTGAAATACATTCTACAAAGTCATAATTTGAAAGTAAATGGTTATTGAAACGCCATGGAGCACGGCCATTATTTAGTCCATGAAAATGTACGTCAATAGCTACTGGGGCATGTTCAGATATTACTATTGGGTTATGCGAAATAGACTAAACACATGGGAGAATGTTATTATCCACTAGAAAATAATCGATACGAATAAAAGTGGGATTGACATTTGAAAAAAAAGAATATTCTTTATCAGCGGGATTGAAAATACGCCAAATGTCAGAAATGGCAAATTGGTCCTTAAGGGACAGGATCAACTTCTCTCGAAGGTGGGGACTTTCAGGTAGATCAGCAATCTAGTTTAGGATCCAGCCAACAGTTAAAGTCCCCTCCTAAAATAAGGGAATGTGAGGGCATGTCTGGTAGAGTGGAGAACAAAGATAAAATCTTCACAATTTTGACCATATACATTTACCAGAAGTACCCGAGTGTTATAAAGTTCAACAGTAACAATAAAGTACCACCCATTAGGGTCTGCAATCACATTAGCGCATAAACAAGGAATTGACTTGTGCGGTATAATGGCCACTCCTCTATATTTACATTGAAATGAAGAATGATATACTTGGCCAATCCAGCTACATTTTAATCTTGACTGATCTGAGACTTTAAAATGAGTTTCATGGAAATAAATTATCTGGGCACCCAAGTGATGGAGATTGTGTAGCACTTTGCTGCGTTTGATAGGATTGTTAATGCCCCTGCAGTTCCAGTTGCAAAATTATTGTCCACATACCCCTTGTTGTTCTCTTTTATTAAGGCCATATGAACAGGTTAGCAGATAAGGAGTGGTGCTCAGTACTAAACAAACCAGCAAAGTAGCATTGTATGAGTAGGCCATCAATCCAATTTTGGAAGACCTGGCTGACACACAGGTAGACAAATAAAACAAATACCTTTAACATTGGGAAGGGGCCACGTGGCATGCCTGCCACGTGGCCCCTTCCCGACCTGGCAAAAGTATCCCCACACGCCGATGAACCCTTGTAGTACATGCTAAACGTTCCGTCGTAGCCATTGATCTTACAGTAAACTACTATAAACCACAAACCATCTCGACCACCTAGAGCAGCGGTCCCCAACCACTGGTACCGTTACCGGTCCGTCGGACCTTCCTAACCGGGCCATAGGCTAAGACATGATTAAAAAATAATAATTCTTAAGCCCAGATTGAACCGGGACATGGAGGAGGAAGGGATTATTGCCGTTTGCGAACTCTCGGACTCCTGGAGCACGGTTGCGGAGCTCCGGTTGCGGAGTTCGGTTGCCGGGCTCCGGCTGCGGAGTTCGGTTGCGGGGCTCCGGTTGCGGGGCTCCGACTGCAAGGCCCCTGTTGCTGAGCTAAGATCTGAATCTTACAAAAAACAAAAAACAAAAGAGACAAAAGACCAAATACTAGTGAGTTTCAACGTTTGCAAAGCCGTTGGGCCGTTAGCTTGCTTACAGTAGTTTCCAGCTCCTTTATCCTGCCGCTAAGGTCAGTAGCTGCTAGTTCCGACCCTAGCATAGTTTGCGCGTGCTGTCTAGTCCTCCTGCAGTGGCTGTAACGAGTCCTTCATTTCTTGTCGGACAGAAAAGATATCTCAGAGCGGAGAGGGGACGAAAGAGTCAATTATCCCAAAGATGTCGGTTTTCACGGGATCCATCATAGTTTGCAAAAGTTTGGTGCTGAGTGTGCTATTAGCATTAGCTTTATCCACCTGTTTCATTAGCCGCGACGGAAGGCAAGGCTTTTCTATTACGCATAGACATTTAGTTTGTGTTTGAGAAACCCAGTAAAGCGACTACAAAGTATAGCTTCTAGGTTTTCCTTTTCTTTTTTAAAACTATAAGTGACTAGAATCATGCAGAACAGGTG